>NC_070598.1:26688735-26706235 GCF_027409825.1 Scomber japonicus
GGAGGAAATATAGTATTTTCATTATAATCAGTGAATAAATGTTTATGTACTATTATAGCTCAATATAGAATATATTGATACCCAGAGGGAAATTCAGCCCAGCTCTATAGTCATTAAAAGCTCTGCCTTTACCAGCTGCAACATTACACATTGATCCATAATAATTATAATATAATCATATAATTATTCTGAAATTGGATATTTTGCATCATGAATAGTTTTGGTACTTAAAGTATGTTCAGCACTAATACTTAACTGAGTATTTATATACAGTGTAATATTACTACTTTTCCTTTAGGAAAACATCCTACTGATTTACATATAGTGAAAACTGGGTGTTACATAGTTAAGTCTTACTTTAATAATATTCTTATTTTAATGTTAACTTTTTTATTTTTATGTTAACATTCGTATTTTAATGTTGACATTTTTTAATTTTATAGTTAAGTGCAGAGATAAATGTAAATGTGGTCTTATTTTAAACAGTGTAGGCTGTATGGCTGAGAGTCAGAGCAGAGAAGAGCAGAATACTGTGGTGTCCTTTCTGCCTTCACCTCAGCCTTAATTAATGGCCCATCAAGGGGAGGGGCTCCTCCCCCCGCACCTGCTCTGCTGCTGCGGCTCCTTGTCACTACCCGATGTGAGTCGCCTACCCAATGTGAGTCTGACATGCGCAGTAGCGTTCTCGATCGTCCGCCATCTTGGACGGTTATGTACGGCAACTCCGCTTGGAAAAAACGCCCCCAGACTCAAAACGCGATACGCGAAATAAATCAGTTGTATAAACATATAAATATAAATAAAATAAATCGATCGTATGAATGTATAAATAGGAATAAATATAAATAGTTTGGTTGTAAATAGTTGTCAGAGGTTAAGAGTAAGTATACATATCATGGAAATATCTGGAAATCAGACATGTATAAATATAAATAAAATAAATCAATAGTATAAATACATAAATTTTGAATGAATATAAATAGTTTGGTTATAAATAGTTGTCACAGGTTAAGAGTAAGTATACATATCATGGAACTATCTGGAAATCAGACATGGAAATAAAATAATACAAAGTAATAGTAATAATAATTATATCTATCTATCCACTATCTTATCTATCTATCTATCTATATTTTTATTGATATATTTATATTGTATTATTATTTTATTATATACATATATAAAATAGATAGATAAGATAGTATATATATACAATATATATCTATATATAGCTATAAAATAGAATTAGATAAGATAGTATATATATACAATATATATCTATATATAGCTATAAAATAGATAAGATAGTATATATATACAATATATAATTATATATAGATATATACACACTATCTTATGTATCTATATATAGATATAGATAGATACACACTATCTTATGTATCTATCTTTTTATTTATATAATATTATTTTATTATATATATGTACATATAGATGTATTGTACAATAAACATTGATAGAGCTTTGATTTTGGAACAGTTTTGTTAACGAAAAAGAGGCCAAGATTTATCTGATGTGTGATGTGCACTCTTTTATACTTTGTTATAGACACAGGTACCACCCTCTCTAGTTCTGTCACAGCTCCTCCACTCACCTGATGGACTTCCTCAGCTGTTGTTTTGATGCAGACAGATATTTAAACTGTGGTATGCATGCCTCTGTTTGACATACTATTACAAGACCATTTCAAATGAATGAATGCTCAAGCCAGTACTGAAAGTTTGTTAACTTTTAGTTTATAACTTTGAAGGACCAAAGGATTCCATTTTGAACATGAACCAAACATTTTAATCTAAAAATACAAAAATGTGTTTCCATCAAATTGATGTCAGAGATGGAAAAAACAAAAGACAGAGCTTAAACAGTATTGTCAAAGAATTTAAATCTTGAATTTTAACCACATGCTTTAAAAAATTAATATAAACAATGGAAGAAACAAAAGACACATGTATGTACATAGCTATATGAAAAATTGTGCATATATTCAAGTAAAGACAATTTTATGTAATCACATAAGAAGTTATGACTGTACTCTTTAATTTAAAGAGACCCAACATTCCCCCCATGAGCAAGCACTTGGCGACTCCGTAACGGGAAGAAACATCAGGCAGAACCCCAACCGGTCAAGGCAGATGGCTGCCGATGGCTGCCTTGACCGGTTGGGGTTGATACAGAAAGAGAGAGAGAAAGACTGAAGCAATCTGAATCTGGAGCATACAGGTATGTAGTTGATTAAGGCAGAAGGATGATTGTCAACAGTGCAGTCTCCCGATCATCTTCATCTTTTTCTGAAATTGCACAAAAGTACAGATATTAGTACAAAAGATATTATAGTTAACTTCAAACTATATGGCACTGTCTTTTAAACATGTGTCCACACACTCAGTAGATATTACAGTTAATAAAACAAATTAAGCACCAGTTCTACCTCATACTAGTTAACTTTACCTCAGTGTCTTGTGTTGGGATGTGTTCAAATGCTAATTCTTGTATCATTCTCACTTGGGTAGTTGTTATTTGTTAGAAGTAGTAGTAGTTTTTTGACTATACAATAAAACATTTGTGATTAAACATGAAAATATCAACCACAGAAAAAGAACACTTAGCTTTAGGGGGATGCGTCGAGTATAGGTTTCTTCAGTCAGTAATTCTGTCCTGTTTATTCAGGCTGTTAAACAAGAGGGAAAATAGAAGATGAGTTTCAGATTAATATTAAACCGACAGGTAAAACAATGGTGTTATGGCTACAACAAAGGAAACATTTGGCTTAACCCTGTGCTCATATGAAGAGGACCCGCTAAATGTTTTTATGCATTAAAAACCAATACCAATGTTAACCAAAATGATGAAAACTAACTAACAAAGCTGCAAAGACTGGACCCCCAACATCAAAAGAGATGAATACAACAAACAGAGCACTTAGCTTCTGAAAGAATCAAAAAAGACTTGAGGAAGATGAGTAGAGTCCAGGTTTCTTCTGTCAAGGATTCAGTCATGTTCAGCAGGCTATACATCCATGTTAGCAGTAAAGATGGAGGAAAGGAAGAAGAAAAGTAATGTATTAACATTACACAGACAAGATGTTTGAAAGATGGACACAAACTACTGACATGAGCTTCTTACCGAGAGTGGAGACTGGAAGCGTGTTATTTAAACACAATTGGTGTAGATGTCCAGCTCAGATTTGATCACTCTCTCCTACACAGTCCTTTAGTCATCATCTGAATTCAGACAACAAGAAGATGAAAATAAGATAAGTTAGGCATTCATTGATCCTACAGTTAAAGTACAAACTACACCAGCTTCTTACCGAGAGTGGAGACTGGAACGGTGTCATTTAAACACAATTGACGTAGATGTCCAGCTCAGTTTTTAATTACAATTGTGTGTCTGTCTCTGTGTGTGTGTCTGTCTCTGTGTGTCTGTCTGTCTCTCTGTGTGTGCCTGTCTGTCTCTGTGTGTCTGTCTCTCTCTGCGTGTGTCTGTCTGTCTCTCTGTGTGTGCCTGTCTGTCTCTCTCTGTGTGTGTCTCTCTGTCTCTCTGTGTGTGTCTGTCTCTCTGTGTGTGTCTGTCTCTCTCTGTGTCTGTCTCTCTGTGTGTGTGTCTGTCTCTCTCTGTGTGTCTTCTATCTGTCTTGAAATATATATTCATGTTTTTCATTAAAATAATGTTGATTACAAAATGTATTGATTTATGACAACTTCATGAAACAGACATATTTTGTCACTAATGAGCCATGTGTAACACTTTTTAAAACGTTTTTTCATGAAGAGATTAAAAATAAAAATTATGATTAATATGAAAAATAATATTGGCAAATAGGAAATGTTGTGCTAAAATATTTTCATTATTTTATTATTATAATTCAAATGATTACCATGATTATCATTACCAAATTACCATGCTAGCCAAATTACCTTTCAAGATGTAATTACTCAGAGAACGAGTAATCTTCCACTTCTCAGCTTTTCCACAACTGGGATTAAACTGTCCCGATTGCAGGTAAGCATGGACCTGACTGAAAAATTCAAAATCGCTCATTTTAATTATGAACGGTGATAACGAAATTAACGGTGCAAGATTGAAAAGTGGCGCATGCGCGACTCGGGTAACAGCACGGATAGATACAAAGCGCATGCGCTACAGACTCACATCGGGTAACCAGACTCACATCGGGTAACACAAAGCGCATGCGCGGCAGACTGACATCAGGTAGCGTCATGGCGCATGCGCGAGAAACGCAACGCACAAAAAACCACAGTCTTACCTATGGTAGCAGTAGTTTGTCCAAGCGGTGTTGCCGTAGATATCCGTCCAAGATGGCGGACGATCGAGAACGCTACTGCGCATGTCAGACTCACATCGGGTAGGGACTCACATCGGGTAATGACACTCCTCACCACAGTCTATGCTCCTCACACAGTCACAGAGCAGGCTGATCTCCCCCTCCCCCACCTTTCAGCCGAGGCATGCTGAGGCATGCAGGAGCATAGACATATATACGTAGACGCCGCATTGACTGTGGAGAGGCGTGCCTAAAGCGCCGCCATCTTGGTACGGGGTTAGCAGAGACAGTAGTACATGTATGTCTAAGGAGGTAAGAGGTACTCCACAGTCTAAAAATAGAATTATTCACTGAAATGTCGACCGATCTCCAAACGGTAGTGCAGCATTATATGCAGTCATTCGTATGCTGTATGCTTACCATTACCATTAATTTATAAGTTATAATTTATAAGTATAATATACTAATACACACATTCACGCAGCACCACAGCAAGTTCATTCAATCGCTTCATAAACACTCAGAAGTTATAAAGCAAGCATTTATGTAGGCCTACCGGTTTATTTCGTGGAAATGTTAGCTTTAAATAAACAGGATGTGAAATTATTGATGAAGTTTATACATAGCGTTAGCATTAGCGTAGCTCGCTAAGATAGCTTATCTTTTTAACTGTATGAGGACAATGTTATCTAGGATCAGCGATCGAGGATACATACAGTCCATATTATTGCTCAATTTAAAAGAAATATGACCAATTTGCAGCCATTTTGTTAATTACAGAGATATTAGAAAAGATAAGTTCACTTTTCTTCTGAAGTTAGCATTTACGCTAGCAGCATGACAGCTATGGATGGTGCTTGGATACAATCGGCATAATGATTACTATAACTTATTGAATATTATAAGTTAAAGATAAAGTCACAATACATGCACAGTAACAGCAGATTCACGTACACGCTGTGTGTTTCCATGGTTACAAAAACACTTGCTGTAGAGTTATCAGGACTGTGGTTGGTTGTTAATGTTAAATTGCTGTTTACTTAACCTTTTTTGTCCTTTTTACAGATCATTGATCCACATCATTTATCAAGTAAGTAAGTCTTTAAAGTACTTTATGCCTTATTTTTGTTTCTTTTTAATATCTGAATCTGCACACCACTTGCACAATGACATGTACAGTAACAGCTATTTAACTGACAGTTTGTGTTTTGCTTGTGTTTTCTGTTTTAGATGCCCTGACACTACAAATGGGGACTGCAAACGAATTAACCTTTTCTCAGGCAGATCAGAAGAGGCTGCATTACACCCCAGACCAGTCAGGAGGGATTGGACGCCCTTAGAAGCTGTGAAATTTATTGATTAAATAAATGACTGTTTAAAAAAAAATGTGTGGATTGTCATTTGCTATTAGAGAAAAACCTGTTTAATAAGGCCCATCATATTTAGGCCTATGTCCATAACACCCTGACTGTAGATAAAGCAGGATTTGTATTATTAGCCTATTTTTATAAAGGCATATTTAGTAATTATTATAGTTTAATATTATTATATTTAATATTGAAATATCATTGAAAGCAGGTTGATCTATAGTTAGGTTGAAATTTCAACATTGTTTCAACATTTGTGTTAGTTGAAATACCATTGAAATTCTGTTGATCTTCAGTTAGAAAATCAACATTTCAATTTTAATTGAGGGTGCAAAAATGATGTTGAATCAACATCAGAGTTCAACGCAGGCCCGTCGCAACAGGACAGGCAAACCAAGCAATTGCCTTGGGCCCCGAGCTGGCCGGGGGCCCCCAGACAACGACTGGTTATGAATTGAATGCAACGACAAACTGTGTGCGCGTCCCTTTAAATGCTGTGATGGTCAATGCAGGAAAGTGCAGCGACACTGTTATCGGAATCCCCCTTAATGGGACCCCCCACAGTTGCTAGCTCGGCGGCTATCTCGGCTGCTAGCTCGGCGGCTAATTCGGCGGATAGCTCGGCTTCCCAGACCATGTAGCCACCTACCCATTTGACATGCTGAACTACATATACAGTGAAAAGTTACTGGATCTTTACAGTAATTTAAGCATTGCCTTGCAGCTACTCCTGACTCTCCCTGTGACTGTGGCCTCAGGTGAGAGGAGCTTTTCAGCTTTGAAGCTGATAAAGACATACATGAGATCTACCATGAGCCAAGAGAGGCTCACAGGATTGGCCGTTATGTCAATTGAGTGTGATGTTCGCCGGTCTTTGGACATGGAGGACATTGTGGTTGCCTTTGCTGAAGCTAAGGCTTGCAAACAGCAGATGTAGATAATTTGCATATTTTTTAAAGGTTAATCTTATATGTGTGTGTGTGTGTGTGTACTTTTATCTATGTTGGATTTTATATTTAATACCGAATTTGCAATTTGATTGCAAATGTTCAAATAAAATAAGTAAACATACTATGTGTGCAGTAGCCTATATGCAACATTTGCAAGCAGTATTTGCACTATTAAGAAATATTTTATTGATATAATGTGTGGTTGAACTTCAACAGTGTGTCTATGCTGTGTTTCCTGTAGGCTTTGGGCGGGCGGGGTGGGATGGTGAGGCGTAGGTTTTTTTGCTGTGGTCCAGGGGTGTTGGCGTCGGCAGGCGGGGGTGGTAGGGGGGCCTCCCTGGTTCAACATTGTTTCAGTGACTTAACGTTGACAAAACAATGTTGATTTAACATTGTTTCAATGACTCTGCTATCTGGGACTAATTCAATGATGATAGTAATATAATTATAATAGTGATGATAATGATAATAATAATATAATGATAATAGCAACATAATTATAATAATAGTGATGATAATAGTAATAATAATAATATAATGATAATAATATTAATATTAATTAATATAATATAATATAATATAACCCTACAAGCACTTCTCTAAATGAAGACTTGAACACATCTAAACGTTTTCTGGGTTCCTTTTGTTCTATTTATGTCTTTATCTATGGAGTTTATTCCCTATCTTAATTCAAGAGCATATTAAATGGATTTGAGAGCAGTATTTATTGATTTCATGCTCAGATTTTGTGACATTTTCTCTCAAAACTCTGCTCTCGCACTCAAATTTGCTCTGCGCATGCTCACAGTGTGTCCTCGCACTCGGTTACAACGCTGCTCGCACAGATTTCCTGTGCTCAAACTCAAGTTCTTCCTCTCGTGCTCAGGGAACTTGTGCTCGCAGATCTCTGCTCTGCTCTTGGATTTTTTGTGGATCAAAGCTGTCAACCAATAGAAGGCCGGCTAGTATTGACCAATCAGACTGCCCCTGTTTGTATACGGGTGCGAATATTTATTCTCCCTGATTAAAAAATCCTAAATCTATAAATATGCCATAAATATATCACACCTGTGTTTATTGCATACTGAACCACCACTCAGTATTAACTAATTTGTTATATCACAAATCTGAAACTGAGATTTAAGGTAAGTACAGAGAAATGTTCACCCTTCAGCAAATTAATGTGTGAAAACAGCCATCTAACTCATACATCATTCTGCACATGAAGTTCAAACATTCATGAAATGGAACAATGTGCAAGGAAAAATGAGTTATGTTGTAATCCTTAAGATTTCAGTCATGGTTAATTTGGCAAATGCAATTTAACAATACAGCAAACACTTATTGGGCAGCTAAAACAGGTATCTATTTGCAGAACAACCAACAAAACTGACTGCATTTTAAGGAAGCCTACTAATAATTTTAGTCACATTTATAATTAAATATCACTTTTGGTGGTAACTATGGTGACTAGGTTTGCAAAATTCCGTCAATTTTCAAACTTGGAAACTTTCCATGGGAATTAACGGGAATTAACAGGAATAAACTGGGAATTTATTAAACTGAAGGTATGTTCCTATTAGGGAACTTAAATATAGTTGTGTAAAATAATATTTTGGCATAATCCTGACTAAAACAACCAGATACCATGCAGTACAGCTGAATATCTGTGCTATCACATGCTCACATAGCACACAGTTTAGTGCAGGGCTACTGAGACAACGCCCCCTACACGCACTGTGCAAAATGAGACCACGCCCCCTACATGCACTGTGCATACTGAGACAACGCCCCTACATGCACTGTGCATACTGAGACCACGCCCCTACATGCACTGTGCATACTGATGCCACGCCCCCTACATACACTGTGCATAGTGAGACCACGCCCTATACATGCAATGTGCATACTGAGACCACGCCCCCTACATGCACTGCACATATTGAGACCACGCCCATGTATGTACTTTGCATACTGAGGCCACGCCCCATATGCAATATGCATACTGAGACCACGCCCCCTCCACGTTCATGTTTTTGTTCTGTTTGATTGTTCAACTTGATCATGTTCAACTTATAAATAAATCTGTTTTAATTGTATTATTTTGCTTATAACTAAACAAATGTTTTTGCTTATATATGATACCTTTCCACTAAATTACCCTAAATTGAAATAAATTTCCATTCATTTCCATAATTCCCATGGAAAGTTTCCAATTTGGAATATTTCCAAAATTTCCCAGCTTAACTTCCCATGGAAATTTACCGGAAACTTTTCGAAAATTTACTGGAAATTTTCCACCCCTTTGCAAACATTGAGCACAAAGTTGTCAATGAAATGGAGACATGTGTTCAACAGTTAAGCTTGTGAAATTAACACTACTTGCATATTTATAGATTTAGTTTTTTTTCAATCAGGGCGAATAAGTATTTCAGAATTTGTATAAGGTATTCTGACTTTCTTACGGACTATTTTTGTTTGTCTTGAAATATGTCTGGAAGGGACCTTTAACTACTATCTCCTCACATTCAGTCTTCTTCGGGGAGGATAAATGCACTTCCAAAAATGTATTTTCTTCATCAAATAATCCTAGTTTAACAGCAGAAAACATTGTCTTTTCAATTCCATTTCTTTTCAGATACGTGCAACATTTAGCAAAACAGCCTGACCACACTTCATGGTGTTGGAGATGTACCCCTACAACTATCAGATTCAGTGAATATCCTTCTAAGTCTGCGACATTACAATTAAAGTAGTGAGTCTTTATGGGTTTCATACCATTCCACAGTAAGGTCCAACAGGCAGTGAGGAGCCCATCATACAGCTTCAAAAAGTGTTGACAATCTCCATGGTCATCCTCACTGATTTGGGTAAAAGTGACAGTCACCACCCTCTCTGGGTGCCATGGAGACATGTCACAGTGGGTATTTAAATGTGATTTAAATGTGTTTTCACTGTGGGTTCAAATTTAACTTCATGCAGTGTATTTCTTTCTCTTTGCCATAAGAGGGAGTATTCACCAAGGTGAGCGCTTGTAGATGAGCTGCAAGACTTATGCTCCTCTGACAATAAACACAACATATATAAATGATCAGTGTCTGCTTTTCCTGGAAAAAAACTAGTAATGTGTGTTACCTTTTGACAATTTATTCCTTAGACCTCTTCTGATGTCATTTGGGCAAATAATGCAGTAAATGATCATCACAAGTAAATTTCTCATGTTATATGTGAAAGGGTGAATTGTCCATTTTTTCATGTGAAGATAATGTGAAGAAGAAACTATGGTGCTTTGTGGAGTCACAAATATCACTGGCACAGATGTTTTCAGGACTTTCATTCTGAAGAGGAACTGCCTTTTAGAATTGCTAATACTATCTCTTGAAGAATTGGCCTGTTAAATGTTGTGTAATTATATAATTATATGCTCTACTATTCGTACTTATCTATTGTTCTTTATTCTTTCTTATTGATACTCTTCCATTACTGTCCACTTGCTGCTGTAACACTGCAAATTTCCCCATTGTGGGACTAATAAAGAAATCTCTTATCTTATTTTGACCCACAACATCTATGACATGCTCTTATTGTAGTTATGGAGCTGCTGTGATTTTAAATTTATTTTAAAATGAAGTCTGATTTTTTAACTGAAACAATATATTACTGCCAACAGGACTCACGTGCACAATACAGACAGAATCATAGTCATAATCCTGTTTCATAAAGTGGCAGTCAATGATGGATGGATAGATAGATAGATAGATAGATAGATAGATAGATAGATAGATAGATAGACATACATCTATGTCCATCCATCCATCCATCTTCTTCCGCTTATCCGGGGTCGGGTCGCGGGGGCAGCAGCCTAAGCAGGGAAGCCCAGACTTCCCTCTCCCCAGCCACTTCGTCCAGCTCTTCCCGGGGGACCCCGAGGCGTTCCCAGGCCAGCAGAGAGACATAGTCTCTCCAGCGTGTCCTGGGTCTTCCCCGGGGTCTCCTACCGGTGGGACGTGCCCTGAACACCTCACCAGGGAGGCGTCCGGGAGGCATCCTAATTAGATGCCCGAACCACCTCATCTGGCTCCTCTCGACGCGGAGGAGCAGCGGGTCTACTCCGAGCTCCCTCCGGATGACTGAGCTTCTCACTCTATCTCTAAGGGAGAGCCCAGCCACCCTACGGAGGAAGCTCATTTCGGCCGCTTGTACCCGCGATCTTGTTCTTTCGGTCACTACCCAAAGCTCATGACCATAGGTGAGGGTAGGAACGAAGATCGACTGGTAAATCAAGAGCTTCGCCTTTCGGCTCAGCTCCCTCTTCACCACGACGGATCTGTGCAGAGTCCGCATTACTGCAGACGCCGCACCGATCCGCCTGTCGATCTCCCGTTCCATCCTTCCCTCACTCGTGAACAAGACCCCGAGGTACTTGAACTCCTCCACTTGAGGCAGAATCTCATCCCCGACCCGAAGAGTGCACTTCACCCTTTTCCGGTTGAGGACCATGGCCTCGGATTTGGAGGTGCTGATTCTCATCCCGGCCGCTTCGCACTCGGCTGCGAACCGATCCAGTGAGAGTTGGAGGTCACGGTCTGATGAAGCCAACAGGACCACATCATCTGCAAAAAGCAGTGACCCAATCCTGAGGTCACCAAACCGGACCCCCTCCACACCCTGGCTGCGCCTAGAAATCCCGTCCATAAAAATTATGAACAGGATCGGTGACAAAGGGCAGCCCTGGCGGAGTCCAACCCTCACTGGAAACAAGTCCGACTTACTACCAGCGATGCGGACCAAGCTCTGACACCGGTCGTACAGGGAACGGACGGCCCTTATCAGGGGGTCCGATACCCCATACTCCCGGAGAACCGCCCACAGGATCCCCCGAGGGACACGGTCGAATGCCTTCTCCAAGTCCACAAAACACATGTGGACTGGTTGGGCAAACTCCCATGCACCCTCAAAGATCCTGCAGAGGGTGAAGAGCTGGTCCACTGTTCCACGGCCCGGACGAAAACCACACTGCTCCTCCTGAATCCGAGGTTCAACTACCCGACGGACCCTCCTCTCCAGCACCCCCGAATAGACCTTACCAGGGAGGCTGAGGAGTGTGATTCCCCTGTAATTGGAAGGGGGACCACCACCCCAGTCTGCCAATCCAGAGGCACTGCCCCCGATGTCCACGCGATGCTGCAGTGTCGTGTCAACCATGACAGCCCCACAACATCCAGGGCCTTGAGGAACTCGGGCCGGATCTCATCCACCCCCGGGGCCCTGCCACCGAGGAGCTTTTTAACCACCTCGGCAACCTCAGCCCCAGAGATAGGAGAGCCCACACCCGAGTCCCCCGGCCCTGCTTCCTTACCGGAAGGCGTGTTGGTGGGATTGAGGAGGTCTTCGAAGTATTCCTTCCACCGATCCACAACGTCCCGAGTCGAGGTCAGCAGCGCACCGTCCCCACCCTACACAGTGTTTACTGCTTCCCCCTCCTGAGACACCGGATGGTGGTCCAGAATCTCTTCGAAGCCGTCCGGAAGTCTTTTTCCATGGCCTCACCGAACTCCTCCCATGTCCGGGTTTTTGCCTCAGCGACCGCCCATAGCTGCGCTCCGCTTGGTCTGCCGGTACCTGTCTGCTGCCTCCGGAGTTCTACAGGCCAAAAAGGACCTATAGGACTCCTTCTTCAGCTTGACGGCGTCCCTCACCGCCGGTGTCCACCAGCGGGTTCGGGGATTGCCGCCCCGACAGGCACCGACCACCTTGCGGCCACAGCTCCGGTCAGCCGCCTTAACAATGGAGGCACGGAACATGGCCCACTCGGACTCAATGTCCCCCGCCTCCCCCGGTACATGGTTGAAGCTCTCCCGGAGGTGTGAGTTGAAACTCTCTCTGACAGGAGACTCTGCCAGACGTTCCCAACAGACCCTCACAATGCGTTTGGGCCTGCCAGGTCTGACTGGCATCCTCCCCCACCATCGGAGCCAACTCACCACCAGGTGGTGATCAGTTGACAGCTCCGCCCCTCTCTTCACCCGAGTGTCCAAGACATGCGGCCGCAAGTCCGACGACACGACTACAAAGTCAATCATCAAACTGCGGCCTAGGGTGTCCTGGTGCACATATGGACACCCTTATGCTTGAACATGGTGTTCGTTATAGACAATCCGTAACGAGCACAGAAGTCCAATAACAGAACACCGCTCGGGTTCAGATCGGGGGGGCTCCCAATCACACCCTTCCAGGTCTCACTGTCGCTACCAACATGGGCGTTGAAGTCCCCCAGCAGAACGAGGGAATCCCCAGAGGGAGTGTTTTCCAGCACCCCCTCCAAGGAGTCCAAAAAGGCTGGATACTCTGAGCTGCTGTTCGGACCATAGGCACAAACAACAGTCAGGATCCGTCCCCCCACCCGAAGGCGGAGGGAGGCCACCCTCTCGTCTACCGGGGTAAACTCCAACATACAGGCACCAAGCCGGGGGGCAATAAGTATTGCCACCCCTGCCCGGCGCCTGACACCAGTGGCAACTCCAGAGTGGACGAGAGTCCAACCCCTCTCGAGGAGACTGGTTCCAGAGCCCTTGCTGTGCGTCGAGGTGAGGCCGACTATATCTAGCCGGAACTTCTCAACCCCAATCCCCACCAGAGAAGTGACGTTCCACGTCCCTAGAGCTAGCTTCTGCAGCCGAGGATCGGACCGCCAAGGTCCCCGCCTTTGGCTGTCGCCCAGCTCACTACACACCCGACCCCTTTGGCCCCTCTCACTGGTGGTGGGTCTGTGGGAGAGGGGTCCCATGTCCCTTTTTCGGGCTGTGCCCAGCCGGGCCCCATGGGTGAAGGCCCGGCCACCAAGCGCTCGCCTCCGAGCCCCACCCCCAGGCCTGGCTCCAGGGGGGGGGGCCCCGGTGACCCGCGTCCGGAGAAGGGACATGAAAGACCAACTATCTTGCTCGTCATTGGGGTCTTTTGAGCTACCTTTTGTCTGGCCCCTCCCCCGGGACCTGTTTGCCATGGGAGACCCTACCAGGGGCATAAAGCCCCTGACAACTGAGCTCCTGGGGTCATTGGGACACGCAAACCCCTCCACCACGGTAAGGTAGTAGCTCGGGGAGGGGATACATCTATGTGTGTTAAGCAAATAAAGGCTGTTTTCTAAACAGAAACAGTTCTGCATTATGTAGGATTTAGAGTGTGTTAGGATTCTTAGATGTGTGTGTGTGTGTGTGTGTGTGTGTGAAGTTCTCCCAGTTCCTTTCAAAGTAAAGATTTGAGAATTAAAGGTTGAATATGTAGAATATTTATTAAAAGCTATATTTTTTTGTAAAAATAATATAGCCACGGGGCGTTTTGAGGGGTACAGAATGAAAGTATTGCTTTTCCATAAAAAAAAAAAAAGTAGTCTGAATTAATCATTTTAAAAATTTCTGACAGGTTCGACAATGACGTTCTGACACGTTCTGTGTACATTGTACCAGCGACCGGAATTGCGGGTTGCCAGGGTTGTCTGTTGTTCCGGCGCAGCTACTGTAGGCTGGCACTGGGTGAAATGGAGTTGTAAACAAGCAGAGCCGTGTTGGACTCACTAAAACCAGTGTTTTTTGCTCTCAAGTACAACTTTTCATCACAAAACTTCGAAGGTAAGACAGAATATCTGTTAGTCGCTGTAAATAAGTGGTTGTTTACCTTTGTATTCTTTGGCTGCTGGTTCACTGAGTTTTTAGCGCAATAATAGTGGTAGGCTACTGTCGAACTCGCCAGGGTCTTAGCTTTCATATGAGATGCTATTTGTTTGTGTACCATGAAGTATCAAAATGGAAAGCAATAGCAATGGAAATGTGGAGAGTGGGTTGACTTTCTGACGCTATTCGGATTTTGATATTTGATCATTAATATGCTTGGTGTTTGAGTTGTGTTTGTGTGTGTAAAAATGACGTGCTTGTAGCGGAGTTTTTCCTATTTAATTTGATGTGCAGTATGACTGTATTGCTACATAATTAGGGGATCATCCCTATGTTCCCCGGGTGCTATGTTCCCCGCTTTGTATGTGACCGGGGAACATAGGGATGATTCCGTCTACAGTTAACCAGTTAGCTGAGTTATTCGCCGAGTTAGCAGATGAGTTAGCCGCCGAGTTAGCAGCCGAGCTAGCAGCTGAATTAGCAGCCGAGTTAACCGCCGAGCTAGCAACCGAGTTAGCCGCGATCGGGGAACATAGGACCCGGGGAACATAGGTACGCTCCCCAGGTTTAACTGCTACTCCCACTGGCGTTACAATGTAATGTACCTCGGTGGTTTCAAGCAGAGACATTATAATAAGAGAAGTCCTTTACAGCGTCAGTAACAGCGAGGGTATGTTCGCTTCCTGTTTTCAAAATAAAAGCACCAACTCTACGTTATGGTTTTCTTAATAATAAAAGGCAACAGGTGTTTTATTTTGTGAAAATGATCGGAAGTGCGCTACTCGCTACGGCTAACTTGAGTGGCTCCGAATTCGCAGGAACAAAACTTTAAGCAGATGTTATTTGGACAAATTAGCGTGACATTGTGCATCTAAAGGGATACTTTCTCGCCTAAAAAGGTTAGACATGTGGATAAAGTGGTATATTTACAGAGATAGAGCTAAAATAAAATCCGGCACCGGACCTGGCAACCCGACTGCTGGAATTACTTTTTGGTTGTTGCGACTACGATCTCGAGACATTAGATGGCGTTGTTCTGCTCATTCTGCTCATTCTACATATTCTACCTTTAATAATCATTTAGCCTCATAATTAACCTGAGTGCTATCACTCACATAATGACCTTTGACCTGAGAATATCGTTGACATACTCTGAGCTCAGTGTGATTTTGCATTGCTTAAAGAAAATGCTGTGATTTTAATTGATTCTAAAATGATGGAGGTGATAGATAAATTGATAGATAGATGTAAAGGTTCTGTGTGTACTGTTTCAGTAGAAGGATGCTTTTCATTTCTAATTTCTCGTAATCTTTTCATATTAATTGAGTCAAAGATCTTCCAAATCAACCATCACTACAGTACTGTTGCTTCATTGTCCCATATGTGACCTACTATGTAGAAGTGTGGAGGAACACATAGAAAACAAACACAGATCAACATCTTCACCTTGTAAACAAAAAGTGGAAGAATTATGGCACTAAAGTAAAAGCTGTAGAGTTTAAGGATTTGGTTTTACTTCAAAACTTTTAATAATATCCAAGGGTTATTTTAAATGATTTGGTACAGTGTGTCTTTTTGACTTGTTTATTTGAATGTGTTTTGGCTTTGGTATGTGTCTATATATTCTATTTTATATAATAATAAATGAATAAACCAAATAAGAACCTCTGGTCTCCGGCACTGAATGCCTCCAACAGAGTGGTCGGACAGCGACACTCAGTGGCTGATTGGAGAAACTGCAGCTTGTTTCTATACTTCTGAGCTTCACTGTTCAGCTCACTCCTGATTTTTATGTGTGTATGAACTTTTAAACTGTCCGCAGCAAGATGAGCTGTTAATGTGTGTTATTAATATGGTATATTTCAGTTTAATGACTTTCTTTTAACATGTGAAAAGTAGAGTAACACATTAAAAGATTGAGTTTTTATTTGACAGTCTGTGGAGACTGTTGAAATAAAGCAGCTCTGTACACCAACTGCTCAACAGTGAACAGACACAGTGGAGCAGACCCGGCCCTAACCAATGTGGCGCCCTAGGCAAGATTTTAGGTGGCACCCCCCTTGCATCGAAGTAAATTCCACTGCTGGTGTACATACTCACAAGAAACTGAATAGCTTTATCTTGGACATTCTTTTATTTAAAGAAAGCAATTGCCCAATCAAAATACTTAGAACAAATTAGAAAGAAATACAAAAAAATATGATATGAATATATGAAATATAATATAAATAGCTTACATAAAGTATAAGATTTAAATACCCACAAAATAAAAAGTGTAAACAAGTGACATGCTGCTGCATCACTTCTGGGTGGTGCTGCTGAGGTGGAGGCAACAGGAGGAGCGCTTGATGCTGTAGGTGGCCCAAGATTTGCAGGAGTGGGACTGAGAAACCTCAACAGCGCATCTGAAGAGAGAAGAGGAGTATGTGACACCAGTCTAATAATAAATATGATATGATACATAATATGATTTCAAGAATAAAATGAAATGAAATAATATAAATGAAAAATCTAAGAGATACATGCATGATGTTCACTATACTGTACATGTATAATATACAATGTACTTTTTCTGATATGCAAACTATATAAGATTCAATTTTATTGTCATTACAACAAAATGCTGAATAGCAGAATGCAAAGAAGTAGTAAACTGCAGTATAATATAGAATGTGGGAATGATAAGTTATGCTATAACATGAATTATGTGCACTTTAACACTGATGTAAAGTTTAACACTATAAACACACTTTAGACAATATGAACTGTAACACAACATACAGCTAGACTTACAACTATAATAAAAGGGTGGAAAAGGAATAGCATTTTGATTGACTATTACAAGCTAAGAAAACCTCAGCTAACCAGATGTTAATAAAAATGCTGAATAGATCTAATATTTACACATTTCCCTGAGGAAACCCAGCGAGCACAAACCCTAATTTCAACGTTTGATTTCCGGTTAAAAACAGGTTGATATGAGGTCTGAACGTCTTTTCAATCGTCTGAAAACGGTTACAACATCAACGTGTCACAAAACACACATTTGTTTGATGTCGGTTGATAATTAGCTCAGTTGTAGCTCTCTACAGAGATTGTATTGATTATTTTGACGTTTTTTAAATGAGAGGAGGTGAAATGACGTCTAAACAAAACGTAATTTCAAAGCATTTAATGTTGAATAAAATATCATAAATATGAAACTATATA
>NC_070598.1:26741235-26746235 GCF_027409825.1 Scomber japonicus
ATGTAGAGGTTGATTTCTAAACACAATTAGTTCAATGTGATGAATTCTGGACTGTCTGAGTCTTTTAGTGTATATCCAAAGAGAAGAAGTGAGTTCGTGATTAGTTGCATGAACTTGCTGAGAACAGACGAATAAAGCCATAAAAAGTTAGTTGTAGTACAGTTTCGTAGCAGAACCCATAGAAAGGTTGATTTCTAAACACAATTAGTTCAATTTGATGAATTCTGAAATATCTGAGTGTTTTAGTGTATGTCCAAAGAGAATAAATGATTCAGTGATTAGTTGCATGATCTTGCTGAGAATAGACGAATAAAGCCATAAAAAGTTATGTAATCCATTTTCTTAGCAGAACCCATAGAAAGGTTGATTTCTAAACACAATTAGTTCAATGTGATGAATTCTGGACTGTCTGAGTGTTTTAGTGTATATCCAAAGAGAAGAAGTGAGTTCGTGATTAGTTGCATGAACTTGCTGAGAACAGACGAATAAAGCCATAAAAAGTTAGTTGTAGTACAGTCTCGTAGCAGAACCCATAGAAAGGTTGATTTCTAAGCACAATTAGTTCAATTTGATGAATTCTGATATACCTGAGTGTTTTAGTGTATGTCCAAAGACAATAAGTGAGTCAGTGATTAGTTGCATGAACTTGCTATGAATAGACGAATAACCATAAAAAGTTAGTTTATGCTTTATTCGTCTGTTCTCAGCAAGTTCATGCAACTAATCACTAACTCACTTCTTCTCTTTGGATATATACACTAAAAGACTCAGACAGTCCAGAATTCATCACATTGAACTAATTGTGCTTAGAAATCAACCTCTACATGGCTTCTGCTAAGAGCATGGATTACAACTAACTTTTTATGGCTTTATTCGTCTGTTCTCAGCAAGTTCATGCAACTAATCACTAACTCACTTCTTCTCTTTGGATATACACTAAAAGACTCAGACAGTCCAGAACCCATCACATTGAACTAATTGTGCTTAGAAATCAACCTCTACATGGCTTCTGCTAAGAGCATGGATTACAACTAACTTTTTATGGCTTTATTCGTCTGTTCTCAGCAAGTTCATGCAACTAATCACTAACTCACTTCTTCTCTTTGGATATACACTAAAAGACTCAGACAGTCCAGAATTCATCACATTGAACTAATTGTGCTTAGAAATCAACCTCTACATGGCTTCTGCTAAGAGCATGGATTACAACTAACTTTTTATGGCTTTATTCGTCTGTTCTCAGCAAGTTCATGCAACTAATCACTGACTCACTTATTGTCTTTGGACAACACTAAAACACTCATATATATATCAGAATTCATCACATTGAACTAATTGTGTTTAGAAATCAACCTTTCTATGGGTTCTGCTAAGAAAATGGATTACATAACTTTTTATGGCTTTATTCGTCTATTCTCAGCAAGATCATGCAACTAATCACTGACTCACTTATTGTCTTTGGACATACACTAAAACACTCATATATATCAGAATTCATCACATTGAACTAATTGTGTTTAGAAATCAACCTCTACATGTCTTCTGCTAAGAGAATGTATTACAACTAACTTTTTATGGCTTTATTCGTCTGTTCTCAGCAAGTTCATGCAACTAATCACTAACTCTCTTATTCTCTTTGGACATAAGCTAAAACACTCAGACAGTTCAGAATTCATCAAATTGAACTAATTGTGTTTAGAAATCAACCTTTCTATGGGTTCTGCTAAGAGAATGTATTACAACTAACTTTTTATGGCTTTATTCGTCTGTTCTCAGCAAGTTCATGCAACTAATCACTAACTCTCTTTATCTCTTTGGATATACACTAAAACACTCAGATATTTCAGAAGTCATCACATTGAACTAATTGTGTTTAGAAATCAACCTTTCTATGTGTTCTGCTAAGAGAATGTATTACAACTAACTTTTTATGGCTTTATTCGTCTGTTCTCAGCAAGTTCATGCAACTAATCACTAACTCTCTTCTTCTCCTTGGACATACACTAAAACACTCAGACAGTTCAGAATTCATCAAATTGAACTAATTGTGTTTAGAAATCAACCTTTCTATGGGTTCTGCTAAGAGAATGTATTACAACTAACTTTTTATGGCTTTATTCGTCTGTTCTCAGCAAGTTCATGCAACTAATAAACTAACTCTCTTTATCTCTTTGAATATACACTAAAACACTCAGACAGTTCAGAATTCATCACATTGAACTAATTGTGTTTAGAAATCAACCTTTCCATGGGTTCTGCTCCGAGACTGTATTACAACTAACTTTTTATGGCTTTATTCGTCTGTTCTCAGCAAGTTCATGCAACTAATCACTAACTCACTTCTTCTCTTTGGATATACACTAAAACACTCAGACAGTCCAGAATTCATCACATTGAACTAATTGTGTTTAGAAATCAACCTTTCTATGGGTTCTGCTAAGAAAATGGATTACATAACTTTTTATGGCTTTATTCGTCTTTTCTCAGCAAGATCATGCAACTAATCACTGAATCATTTATTCTCTTTGGACATACACTAAAACACTCAGATATTTCAGAATTCATCACATTGAACTAATTGTGTTTAGAAATCAACCTTTCTATGGGTTCTGCTAAGAAAATGGATTACATAACTTTTTATGGCTTTATTCGTCTATTCTCAGCAAGATCATGCAACTAATCACTGAATCATTTATTCTCTTTGGACATACACTAAAACACTCAGATATTTCAGAATTCATCAAATTGAACTAATTGTGTTTAAAAATCAACCTTTCTATGGGTTCTGCTACGAGACTGTATTACAACTAACTTTTTATGGCTTTATTCGTCTGTTCTCAGCAAGTTCATGCAACTAATCACGAACTCACTTCTTCTCTTTGGATATACACTAAAACACTAAGACAGTTCAGAATTCATCACATTGAACTAATTGTGTTTAGAAATCAACCTCTACATGCCTTCTGCTAAGAGAATGTATTACAACTAACTTTTTATGGCTTTATTCGTCTGTTCTCAGCAAGTTCATGCAACTAATCACTAACTCTCTTCTTCTCTTTGGACATACACTAAAACACTCAGACAGTTCAGAATTCATCACATTGAACTAATTGTGTTTAGAAATCAACCTCTACATGGCTTCTGCTAAGAGAATGTATTACAACTAACTTTTTATGGCTTTATTCGTCTATTCTCAGCAAGTTCATGCAACTAATCACTGACCTACTTATTGTCTTTGGACATACACTAAAACACTCAGATATTTCAGAATTCATCACATTGAACTAATTGTGTTTAGAAATCAACCTTTCTATGGGTTGTGCTAAGAAAATTTATTACATAACTTTTTATGGCTTTATTCGTCTATTCTCAGCAAGATCATGCAACTAATCACTGAATCATTTATTCTCTTTGGACATACACTAAAACACTCAGATAGTTCAGAATTCATCACATTGAACTAATTGTGTTTAGAAATCAACCTTTCTATGGGTTCTGCTAAGAGAATGTATTACAACTAACTTTTTATGACTTTATTCGTCTGTTCTCAGCAAGTTCATGCAACTAATCACTACCTCTCTTCTTCTCTTTGGACATACACTAAAACACTCAGACAGTTCAGAATTCATCACATTGAACTAATTGTGTTTAGAAATCAACCTCTACATGGCTTCTGCTAAGAGAATGTATTACAACTAACTTTTTATGGCTTTATTCGTCTATTCTCAGCAAGTTCATGCAACTAATCACTGACCTACTTATTGTCTTTGGACATACACTAAAACACTCAGATATTTCAGAATTCATCACATTGAACTAATTGTGTTTAGAAATCAACCTTTCTATGGGTTGTGCTAAGAAAATTTATTACATAACTTTTTATGGCTTTATTCGTCTATTCTCAGCAAGATCATGCAACTAATCACTGAATCATTTATTCTCTTTGGACATACACTAAAACACTCAGATAGTTCAGAATTCATCACATTGAACTAATTGTGTTTAGAAATCAACCTTTCTATGGGTTCTGCTAAGAGAATGTATTACAACTAACTTTTTATGACTTTATTCGTCTGTTCTCAGCAAGTTCATGCAACTAATCACTACCTCTCTTCTTCTCTTTGGACATACACTAAAACACTCAGACAGTTCAGAATTCATCACATTGAACTAATTGTGTTTAGAAATCAACCTCTAAATGGCTTCTGCTAAGAAAATGGATTACATAACTTTTTATGGCTTTATTCGTCTATTCTCAGAAAGATCATGCAACTAATCACTGAACCATTTATTCTCTTTGGACCACACACTAAAACACTCAGATATATCAGAATTCATCACATGGGTTCTGCGAAGAGAATGTATTACAACTAACTTTTTATTGCTTTATTCGTCTGTTCTCAGCAAGTTCATGCAACTAATTATTGATTTGAGAATTAATAATCATTTAGTCTTATCAAACTAAGAAAGGTTTAGATAGATAGATAGATAGATAGATAGATAGATAGATAGATAGATAGTTTGAAAGACACATTTTTTTGTGTCTGTGTGTGTGACGGTCTGCCAGGTGTCATTCAAAGTAAAAATTTGAGAATTTATAATCATTTAGTCTTATACAATTAAGATAGATAGATAGATAGATCGATAGATAGATAGATAGATAGATAGATAGATAGATAGATAGATAGATAGATAGATAGATATATAGTTATATAGATAGATAGATAGATAGATAGATACACAGATACATAGATGATAGATAGATAGACAAATACATAGATACATAGATACATAGATGATAGATAGATAAATAGATACATAGATAGATAGATAGATAGATAGATAGATAGATAGATAGATAGATAGAAAAATAGATAGATAGATAAATAGATAGATACACAGATACATAGATGATAGATAGATAGATAGATAGATAGATAGATAAATAGATAGATAGATAGATAGATAGATAGATAGATAGATAGATAGTTATATAGACA
>NC_070598.1:26753735-26758735 GCF_027409825.1 Scomber japonicus
TAGATACACAGATACACAGATACATAGATGATAGATAGATAGATAGATAGAGAGATAGATAGATAGTTATATAGATAGAAAGATACATAGATACATAGATACATAGATGATAGATAGATAGATAGATAGATAGATAGATAGATAGATAGATAGATAGATAGATAGATAGATAGATAGATACACAGATACATAGATGATAGATAGATAGATAGATAGATAGATAGATAGATAGATAGATAGATAGATAGATACACAGATACATAGATGATAGATAGATAGATAGATAGATAGATAGTTATATAGATAGAAAGATACATAGATACATAGATACATAGATGATAGATAGATAGATAGATAGATAGATAGATAGATAGATAGATAGATAGATAGATAGATAGATAGATACACAGATACATAGATGATAGATAGATAGATAGATAGATAGATAGATAGATAGATAGATAGATAGATAGATACACAGATACATAGATGATAGATAGATAGATAGATAGATAGATAGATAGATAGATAGATAGATAGATAGATACACAGATACACAGATACATAGATGATAGATAGATAGATAGATAGAGAGATAGATAGATAGATAGATAGATAGATAGATACACAGATACATAGATGATAGATAGATAGATAGATAGATAGATAGATAGATAGATAGATAGATACACAGATACACAGATACATAGATGATAGATAGATAGATAGATAGATAGATAGATAGATAGATAGATAGATAGATAGATAGATAGACACAAATTTATTTTTTTGTGTGTCTGTGTGTGTGTGTGAAGGTCTGCCAGGTGCCATTCAAAGTAAAGATTTGAGAATTAATAATCATTTAGTCTAATGAAATTAAGATAGATAGATAGAATGATAGATAGATAGATAGATAGATAGATAGATACAGAGATACATAGATGATAGATAGATAGATAGATAGATAGATAGATAGACAGAGAGATAGATAGATAGATAGATAGATAGATAGATAGATAGATAGATAGATAGATAGATAGATAGATAGATAGATAGATAGATAGATAGTTATATAGATAGATAGATAGATAGATAGATACACAGATACATAGATGATAGATAGATAGATAGATAGATAGATAGATAGATAGATAGATAGATACATAGATAGATACACAGATACACAGATACATAGATGATAGATAGATAGATAGATAGATAGATAGATAGATAGATAGATAGATAGATAGATAGATAGATAGATAGATAGATAGATAGATAGATAGTTATATAGATAGATAGATACATAGATAGATAGATAGATAGATAGATAGATAGATAGATAGATAGATAGATAGATAGTTATATAGATAGATAGATACACAGATACACAGATACACAGATACATAGATGATGGATAGATAGATAGATAGATAGATAGATAGATAGATAGATAGATAGATAGATAGATAGATAGATAGATAGATAGATACATAGATACATAGATACATACATGATAGATAGATAGATAGATAGATAGATAGATAGACAGAGAGATAGATAGATAGATAGATAGATAGATAGATAGATAGATAGATACACAGATACATAGATGATAGATAGATAGACAGATACATAGATACCTAGATACATAGATGATAGATAGATAGATAGATAGATAGATAGATACACAGATACACAGATACATAGGTGATAGATAGATAGATAGATAGATAGATAGATAGATAGATAGTTATATAG
This sequence comes from Scomber japonicus, assembly GCF_027409825.1. Taxonomy (NCBI): domain Eukaryota; kingdom Metazoa; phylum Chordata; class Actinopteri; order Scombriformes; family Scombridae; genus Scomber; species Scomber japonicus. Next base: position 26,755,497 of record NC_070598.1, read on the forward strand.
ATAGATAGATACACAGATACACAGATACACAGATACATAGATGATGGATAGATAGATAGATAGATAGATAGATAGATAGATAGATAGATAGATAGATAGATAGATAGATACATAGATACATAGATACATAAATGATAGATAGATAGATAGATAGATAGATAGATAGATAGATAGATAGATAGATAGATAGATAGATACACAGATACACAGATACATAGGTGATAGATAGATAGATAGATAGATAGATAGATAGATAGATAGATAGATAGATAGATAGATAGATAGATAGATAGATAGATAGAGTTATATAGATAGATAGATACATAGATACATAGATACATAGATGATAGATAGATAGATAGATAGATAGATAGATAGATACACAGATACACAGATACATAGATGATAGATAAATAGATAGATAGATAGATATATAGATAGATAGATAGATAGATAGATAGATAGATAGATAGATAGATAGATAGATAGATAGATAGATAGATAGATAGATAGATACACAGATACATAGATGATAGATAGATAGATAGATAGATAGATAGATAGATAGATAGATAGATAGATAGATAGATAGATAGGTAGATAGATAGATAGATAGATAGATAGATAGATAGATACACAGATACACAGATACATAGATGATAGATAGATAGATAGATAGAGAGATAGATAGATAGTTATATAGATAGAAAGATACATAGATACATAGATACATAGATGATAGATAGATAGATAGATAGATAGATAGATAGATAGATAGATAGATAGATAGATAGATAGATAGATAGATACACAGATACATAGATGATAGATAGATAGATAGATAGATAGATAGATAGATAGATAGATAGATAGATAGATACACAGATACATAGATGATAGATAGATAGATAGATAGATAGATAGTTATATAGATAGAAAGATACATAGATACATAGATACATAGATGATAGATAGATAGATAGATAGATAGATAGATAGATAGATAGATAGATAGATAGATAGATAGATAGATACACAGATACATAGATGATAGATAGATAGATAGATAGATAGATAGATAGATAGATAGATAGATAGATAGATACACAGATACATAGATGATAGATAGATAGATAGATAGATAGATAGATAGATAGATAGATAGATAGATAGATACACAGATACACAGATACATAGATGATAGATAGATAGATAGATAGAGAGATAGATAGATAGATAGATAGATAGATAGATACACAGATACATAGATGATAGATAGATAGATAGATAGATAGATAGATAGATAGATAGATAGATACACAGATACACAGATACATAGATGATAGATAGATAGATAGATAGATAGATAGATAGATAGATAGATAGATAGATAGATAGATAGACACAAATTTATTTTTTTGTGTGTCTGTGTGTGTGTGTGAAGGTCTGCCAGGTGCCATTCAAAGTAAAGATTTGAGAATTAATAATCATTTAGTCTAATGAAATTAAGATAGATAGATAGAATGATAGATAGATAGATAGATAGATAGATAGATACAGAGATACATAGATGATAGATAGATAGATAGATAGATAGATAGATAGACAGAGAGATAGATAGATAGATAGATAGATAGATAGATAGATAGATAGATAGATAGATAGATAGATAGATAGATAGATAGATAGATAGATAGTTATATAGATAGATAGATAGATAGATAGATACACAGATACATAGATGATAGATAGATAGATAGATAGATAGATAGATAGATAGATAGATAGATACATAGATAGATACACAGATACACAGATACATAGATGATAGATAGATAGATAGATAGATAGATAGATAGATAGATAGATAGATAGATAGATAGATAGATAGATAGATAGATAGATAGATAGATAGTTATATAGATAGATAGATACATAGATAGATAGATAGATAGATAGATAGATAGATAGATAGATAGATAGATAGATAGTTATATAGATAGATAGATACACAGATACACAGATACACAGATACATAGATGATGGATAGATAGATAGATAGATAGATAGATAGATAGATAGATAGATAGATAGATAGATAGATAGATAGATAGATAGATACATAGATACATAGATACATACATGATAGATAGATAGATAGATAGATAGATAGATAGACAGAGAGATAGATAGATAGATAGATAGATAGATAGATAGATAGATAGATACACAGATACATAGATGATAGATAGATAGACAGATACATAGATACCTAGATACATAGATGATAGATAGATAGATAGATAGATAGATAGATACACAGATACACAGATACATAGGTGATAGATAGATAGATAGATAGATAGATAGATAGATAGATAGTTATATAGATAGATAGATACACAGATACACAGATACACAGATACATAGATGATGGATAGATAGATAGATAGATAGATAGATAGATAGATAGATAGATAGATAGATAGATAGATAGATACATAGATACATAGATACATAAATGATAGATAGATAGATAGATAGATAGATAGATAGATAGATAGATAGATAGATAGATAGATAGATACACAGATACACAGATACATAGGTGATAGATAGATAGATAGATAGATAGATAGATAGATAGATAGATAGATAGATAGATAGATAGATAGATAGATAGATAGATAGAGTTATATAGATAGATAGATACATAGATACATAGATACATAGATGATAGATAGATAGATAGATAGATAGATAGATAGATACACAGATACACAGATACATAGATGATAGATAAATAGATAGATAGATAGATATATAGATAGATAGATAGATAGATAGATAGATAGATAGATAGATAGATAGATAGATAGATAGATAGATAGATAGATCGATAGATAGATAGATAGATAGATAGACACAAATTTATTTTTTTGTGTGTCTGTGTGTGTGTGTGAAGGTCTGCCAGGTGCCATTCAAAGTAAAGATTTGAGAATTAATAATCATTTAGTCTAATGAAATTAAGATAGATAGATAGAATGATAGATAGATAGATAGATAGATAGATACAGAGATACATAGATGATAGATAGATAGATAGATAGATAGATAGATAGATAGATAGATAGATAGATAGATAGATAGATAGATAGATAGATAGATACACAGATACATAGATGATATATAGATAGATAGATACATAGATACATAGATGATAGATAGATAGATAGATA
>NC_070598.1:26778735-26781235 GCF_027409825.1 Scomber japonicus
GATAGATAGATAGATAGATAGATAGGTAGATAGAGTAATATAGATAGATAGATACATAGATACATAGATACATAGATGATAGATAGATAGATAGATAGATAGATAGATAGATAGATACACAGATACACAGATACATAGATGATAGATAGATAGATAGATAGATAGATCGATAGATAGATAGATAGATAGATAGTTATATAGATAGAAAGATACATAGATACATAGATACATAGATGATAGATAGATAGATAGATAGATAGACAGACAGATAGATAGATACATACATCGATAGATAGATAGACACAAATTTATTTTTTTGTGTGTCTGTATGTGTGTGTGAAGGTCTGCCAGGTGCCATTCAAAGTAAAGATTTCAGAATTAATAATCATTTAGTCTAATGAAATTAAGATAGATAGATAGAATGATAGATAGATAGATAGATAGATAGATAGATACAGAGATACATAGATGATAGATAGATAGATAGATAGATAGATAGACAGAGAGATAGATAGATAGATAGATAGATAGATAGATAGATAGATAGATAGATAGATAGATAGATAGATAGATAGATAGATAGATAGATAGATAGTTATATAGATAGATAGATAGATAGATAGATAGATAGATACACAGATACACAGATACATAGATGATAGATAGATAGATAGATACATAGATACATAGATGATAGATAGATAGATAGATAGATAGATAGATAGATAGATAGATAGATAGATAGATAGATAGATAGATACATAGATAGATACATAGATACACAGATACATAGATGATAGATAGATAGATAGATAGATACATAGATAGATAGATAGATAGATAGATAGATAGATAGATAGATAGATAGATAGATAGATAGATAGATAGATAGATAGATAGATAGATAGTTATATAGATAGATAGATACATAGATACATAGATACATAGATGATAGATAGATAGATAGATAGATAGATACACAGATACATAGATGATAGATAGATAGATAGATAGATAGATAGATAGATAGATAGATAGATAGATAGATAGATAGATAGATAGATAGATAGATAGATAGATAGATAGATAGTTATATAGATAGATAGATACACAGATACACAGATACATAGATGATGGATAGATAGATAGATAGATAGATAGATAGATAGATAGATAGATAGATAGATACATAAATGATAGATAGATAGATAGATAGATAGATAGATAGATAGATAGATAGATAGATAGATAGATAGATAGACAGAGAGATAGATAGATAGATAGATAGATAGATACACAGATACATAGATGATAGATAGATAGATACATAGATACATAGATACATAGATGATAGATAGATAGATAGATAGATAGATAGATAGATACACAGATACACAGATACATAGGTGATAGATAGATAGATAGATAGATAGATAGATAGAGTTATATAGATAGATAGATACATAGATACATAGATACATAGATGATAGATAGATAGATAGATAGATAGATAGATAGATAGATACACAGATACACAGATACATAGATGATAGATAGATAGATAGATAGATAGATAGATAGATCGATAGATCGATAGATAGATAGATAGATAGATAGATAGATAGATAGATAGATAGATAGTTATATAGATAGAAAGATACATAGATACATAGATACATAGATGATAGATAGATAGATAGATAGATAGATAGATAGATAGATAGATAGATAGATAGATAGATAGATAGATACACAGATACATAGATGATAGATAGATAGATAGATAGATAGATAGATAGATAGATAGATAGATAGATAGATAGATAGATAGATAGATAGATAGATACACAGATACATAGATGATAGATAGATAGATAGATAGATAGATAGATAGATAGATAGATAGATAGATAGATAGATAGATAGATACACAGATACAAAGATACATAGATGATAGATAGATAGATAGATAGAGAGATAGATAGATAGATAGATAGATAGATACACAGATACATAGATACACCGATACATAGATGATCGATAGATAGATAGATAGATAGATAGATAGATAGATAGATAGATAGATATATAGATAGATAGATAGATAGATAGATAGATAGATAGACAGACAGATAGATAGATACATACATCGATAGATAGATAGACACAAATTTATTTTTTTGTGTGTCTGTGTGTGTGTGTGAAGGTCTGCCAGGTGCCATTCAAAGTAAAGATTTGAGAATTAATAATCATTTAGTCTAATGAAATTAAGATAGATAGATAGAATGATAGATAGATAGATAGATAGATAGATACAGAGATACATAGATGATAGATAGATAGATAGATAGATAGATAGATAGATAGATAGACAGAGAGATAGATAGATAGATAGATAGATAGATAGATAGTTATATAGATAGATAGATAGATAGATAGATAGATAGATACATAGATAGATAGATAGATAGATACACAGATACATAGATGATAGATAGAT
>NC_070598.1:26811235-26831235 GCF_027409825.1 Scomber japonicus
CATACACACACACTTGTCTTTCACCATGGTGAAAAGAAATTCCTCTTCCCATTCTGGATGGAAATTATACGTTTTCGACTTCTTTCTTGGAGCCTCTGCTATGCCAGCTAACGACATTGCAGTCTATCGGCTATCACCTGCTAGTGCCGTATATTGTCATTTTGTGACAGTAAATGTGCTGTGTGATCTTATTGGTCAATTTAATGCAGCCTGTTACGCTGAAAATATACAATGACTGGATCGAGAGAGATAGAGATAGAGTGAAAGAGAGGAGCTTGCAAAACTGAACATACATCAGCCATAATGTATTTGTGTGATTATTCTTCTATTATTTTCAGGATCTACAGGGAATGTTTCAAAGATCTACCAGTCGATGGCGATCGACGGGTTGGCGACCACTGCCCTAGTGTATAAGCTTCAGGCTCTGGGTCTATTCCCTCTTCTAGTTCCCTAATGGTACCTGCAGCTTGTTCTTGGGAGTCTCTGTCTACACAATAACTCACCAAAGTAAATATACAGCTATACCACTTTGTTATTTAGCTGATATTATATAAGTTAACATACTAGTGATCTCATGTAATGGACCTTAGGATTCTTACCTTGAATAATTTCAATACAGTTCGGAGATGAATCAAGAACTAAAGAAGACTATCAAAAAAATCATTGACATATGTTTTGTGTTGTTGCTGCATACTAATTACAATACAACAGCAATGTAACATGAGTAATTAACAAGTTAAACATATAACAGTAAAGATCAGCATGTATTGCAGGGTGAGGAAAAATTCAAAAAGTAGACAAAATCTCCAAGTTCCAGTAAGGTGGGTGAAACGTAAAACACAATTAATAAAGAGACAAGGCCAGTGAACATTCTGCTATTTTATTCTTCTAGTCCATTGCAATTTAGGAGGAAATATAGTATTTTCATTATAATCAGTGAATAAATGTTTATGTACTATTATAGCTCAATATAGAATATATTGATACCCAGAGGGAAATTCAGCCCAGCTCTATAGTCATTAAAAGCTCTGCCTTTACCAGCTGCAACATTACACATTGATCCATAATAATTATAATATAATCATATAATTATTCTGAAATTGGATATTTTGCATCATGAATAGTTTTGGTACTTAAAGTATGTTCAGCACTAATACTTAACTGAGTATTTATATACAGTGTAATATTACTACTTTTCCTTTAGTAAAACATCCTACTGATTTACATATAGTGAAAACTGGGTGTTACATAGTTAAGTCTTACTTTAATAATATTCTTATTTTAATGTTAACTTTTTTATTTTAATGTTAACTTTTTTATTTTTATGTTAACATTCGTATTTTAATGTTGACATTTTTTAATTTTATAGTTAAGTGCAGAGATAAATGTAAATGTGGTCTTATTTTAAACAGTGTAGGCTGTATGGCTGAGAGTCAGAGCAGAGAAGAGCAGAATACTGTGGTGTCCTTTCTGCCTTCACCTCAGCCTTAATTAATGGCCCATCAAGGGGAGGGGCTCCTCCCCCCGCACCTGCTCTGCTGCTGCGGCTCCTTGTCACTACCCAATGTGAGTCTGACATGCGCAGTAGCGTTCTCGATCGTCCGCCATCTTGGACGGTTATGTACGGCAACTCCGCTTGGAAAAAGCGCCCCCAGACTCAAAACGCGATACGCGAAATAAATCAGTTGTATAAACATATAAATATAAATAAAATAAATCGATCGTATGAATATATAAATAGGAATAAATATAAATAGTTTGGTTGTAAATAGTTGTCAGAGGTTAAGAGTAAGTATACATATCATGGAAATATCTGGAAATCAGACATGTATAAATATAAATAAAATAAATCAATAGTATAAATACATAAATTTTGAATGAATATAAATAGTTTGGTTATAAATAGTTGTCACAGGTTAAGAGTAAGTATACATATCATGGAACTATCTGGAAATCAGACATGGAAATAAAATAATACAAAGTAATAGTAATAATAATTATATCTATCTATCCACTATCTTATCTATCTATCTATCTATATTTTTATTGATATATTTATATTGTATTATTATTTTATTATATACATATATAAAATAGATAGATAAGATAGTATATATATACAATATATATCTATATATAGCTATAAAATAGAATTAGATAAGATAGTATATATATACAATATATATCTATAAAATAGATAAGATAGTATATATATACAATATATAATTATATATAGATATATACACACTATCTTATGTATCTATATATAGATATAGATAGATACACACTATCTTATGTATCTATCTTTTTATTTATATAATATTATTTTATTATATATATGTACATATAGATGTATTGTACAATAAACATTGATAGAGCTTTGATTTTGGAACAGTTTTGTTAACGAAAAAGAGGCCAAGATTTATCTGATGTGTGATGTGCACTCTTTTATACTTTGTTATAGACACAGGTACCACCCTCTCTAGTTCTGTCACAGCTCCTCCACTCACCTGATGGACTTCCTCAGCTGTTGTTTTGATGCAGACAGATATTTAAACTGTGGTATGCATGCCTCTGTTTGACATACTATTACAAGACCATTTCAAATGAATGAATGCTCAAGCCAGTACTGAAAGTTTGTTAACTTTTAGTTTATAACTTTGAAGGACCAAAGGATTCCATTTTGAACATGAACCAAACATTTTAATCTAAAAATACAAAAATGTGTTTCCATCAAATTGATGTCAGAGATGGAAAAAACAAAAGACAGAGCTTAAACAGTATTGTCAAAGAATTTAAATCTTGAATTTTAACCACATGCTTTAAAAAATTAATATAAACAATGGAAGAAACAAAAGACACATGTATGTACATAGCTATATGAAAAATTGTGCATATATTCAAGTAAAGACAATTTTATGTAATCACATAAGAAGTTATGACTGTACTCTTTAATTTAAAGAGACCCAACATTCCCCCCATGAGCAAGCACTTGGCGACTCCGTAACGGGAAGAAACATCAGGCAGAACCCCAACCGGTCAAGGCAGATGGCTGCCGATGGCTGCCTTGACCGGTTGGGGTTGATACAGAAAGAGAGAGAGAAAGACTGAAGCAATCTGAATCTGGAGCATACAGGTATGTAGTTGATTAAGGCAGAAGGATGATTGTCAACAGTGCAGTCTCCCGATCATCTTCATCTTTTTCTGAAATTGCACAAAAGTAAAGATATTAGTACAAAAGATATTATAGTTAACTTCAAACTATATGGCACTGTCTTTTAAACATGTGTCCACACACTCAGTAGATATTACAGTTAATAAAACAAATTAAGCACCAGTTCTACCTCATACTAGTTAACTTTACCTCAGTGTCTTGTGTTGGGATGTGTTCAAATGCTAATTCTTGTATCATTCTCACTTGGGTAGTTGTTATTTGTTAGAAGTAGTAGTAGTTTTTTGACTATACAATAAAACATTTGTGATTAAACATGAAAATATCAACCACAGAAAAAGAACACTTAGCTTTAGGGGGATGCGTCGAGTATAGGTTTCTTCAGTCAGTAATTCTGTCATGTTTATTCAGGCTGTTAAACAAGAGGGAAAATAGAAGATGAGTTTCAGATTAATATTAAACCGACAGGTAAAACAATGGTGTTATGGCTACAACAAAGGAAACATTTGGCTTAACCCTGTGCTCATATGAAGAGGACCCGCTAAATGTTTTTATGCATTAAAAACCAATACCAATGTTAACCAAAATGATGAAAACTAACTAACAAAGCTGCAAAGACTGGACCCCCAACATCAAAAGAGATGAATACAACAAACAGAGCACTTAGCTTCTGAAAGAATCAAAAAAGACTTGAGGAAGATGAGTAGAGTCCAGGTTTCTTCTGTCAAGGATTCAGTCATGTTCAGCAGGCTATACATCCATGTTAGCAGTAAAGATGGAGGAAAGGAAGAAGAAAAGTAATGTATTAACATTACACAGACAAGATGTTTGAAAGATGGACACAAACTACTGACATGAGCTTCTTACCGAGAGTGGAGACTGGAAGCGTGTTATTTAAACACAATTGGTGTAGATGTCCAGCTCAGATTTGATCACTCTCTCCTACACAGTCCTTTAGTCATCATCTGAATTCAGACAACAAGAAGATGAAAATAAGATAAGTTAGGCATTCATTGATCCTACAGTTAAAGTACAAACTACACCAGCTTCTTACCGAGAGTGGAGACTGGAACGGTGTCATTTAAACACAATTGACGTAGATGTCCAGCTCAGTTTTTAATTACAATTGTGTGTCTGTCTCTGTGTGTGTGTCTGTCTCTGTGTGTCTGTCTGTCTCTCTGTGTGTGCCTGTCTGTCTCTGTGTGTCTGTCTCTCTCTGCGTGTCTGTCTGTCTCTCTGTGTGTGCCTGTCTGTCTCTCTCTGTGTGTGTCTCTCTGTCTCTCTGTGTGTGTCTGTCTCTCTGTGTGTGTCTGTCTCTCTCTGTGTGTCTGTCTCTCTGTGTGTGTGTCTGTCTCTCTCTGTGTGTCTTCTATCTGTCTTGAAATATATATTCATGTTTTTCATTAAAATAATGTTGATTACAAAATGTATTGATTTATGACAACCTCATGAAACAGACATATTTTGTCACTAATGAGCCATGTGTAACACTTTTTAAAACGTTTTTTCATGAAGAGATTAAAAATAAAAATTATGATTAATATGAAAAATAATATTGGCAAATAGGAAATGTTGTGCTAAAATATTTTCATTATTTTATTATTATAATTCAAATGATTACCATGATTATCATTACCAAATTACCATGCTAGCCAAATTACCTTTCAAGATGTAATTACTCAGAGAACGAGTAATCTTCCACTTCTCAGCTTTTCCACAACTGGGATTAAACTGTCCCGATTGCAGGTAAGCATGGACCTGACTGAAAAATTCAAAATCGCTCATTTTAATTATGAACGGTGATAACGAAATTAACGGTGCAAGATTGAAAAGTGGCGCATGCGCGACTCGGGTAACAGCACGGATAGATACAAAGCGCATGCGCTACAGACTCACATCGGGTAACCAGACTCACATCGGGTAACACAAAGCGCATGCGCGGCAGACTGACATCAGGTAGCGTCATGGCGCATGCGCGAGAAACGCAACGCACAAAAAACCACAGTCTTACCTATGGTAGCAGTAGTTTGTCCAAGCGGTGTTGCCGTAGATATCCGTCCAAGATGGCGGACGATCGAGAACGCTACTGCGCATGTCAGACTCACATCGGGTAGGGACTCACATCGGGTAATGACACTCCTCACCACAGTCTATGCTCCTCACACAGTCACAGAGCAGGCTGATCTCCCCCTCCCCCACCTTTCAGCCGAGGCATGCTGAGGCATGCAGGAGCATAGACATATATACGTAGACGCCGCATTGACTGTGGAGAGGCGTGCCTAAAGCGCCGCCATCTTGGTACGGGGTTAGCAGAGACAGTAGTACATGTATGTCTAAGGAGGTAAGAGGTACTCCACAGTCTAAAAATAGAATTATTCACTGAAATGTCGACCGATCTCCAAACGGTAGTGCAGCATTATATGCAGTCATTCATATGCTGTATGCTTACCATTACCATTAATTTATAAGTTATAATTTATAAGTATAATATACTAATACACACATTCACGCAGCACCACAGCAAGTTCATTCAATCGCTTCATAAACACTCAGAAGTTATAAAGCAAGCATTTATGTAGGCCTACCGGTTTATTTCGTGGAAATGTTAGCTTTAAATAAACAGGATGTGAAACTATTGATGAAGTTTATACATAGCGTTAGCATTAGCGTAGCTCGCTAAGATAGCTTATCTTTTTAACTGTATGAGGACAATGTTATCTAGGATCAGCGATTGAGGATACATACAGTCCATATTATTGCTCAATTTAAAAGAAATATGACCAATTTGCAGCCATTTTGTTAATTACAGAGATATTAGAAAAGATAAGTTCACTTTTCTTCTGAAGTTAGCATTTACGCTAGCAGCATGACAGCTATGGATGGTGCTTGGATACAATCGGCATAATGATTACTATAACTTATTGAATATTATAAGTTAAAGATAAAGTCACAATACATGCACAGTAACAGCAGATTCACGTACACGCTGTGTGTTTCCATGGTTACAAAAACACTTGCTGTAGAGTTATCAGGACTGTGGTTGGTTGTTAATGTTAAATTGCTGTTTACTTAACCTTTTTTGTCCTTTTTACAGATCATTGATCCACATCATTTATCAAGTAAGTAAGTCTTTAAAGTACTTTATGCCTTATTTTTGTTTCTTTTTAATATCTGAATCTGCACACCACTTGCACAATGACATGTACAGTAACAGCTATTTAACTGACAGTTTGTGTTTTGCTTGTGTTTTCTGTTTTAGATGCCCTGACACTACAAATGGGGACTGCAAACGAATTAACCTTTTCTCAGGCAGATCAGAAGAGGCTGCATTACACCCCAGACCAGTCAGGAGGGATTGGACGCCCTTAGAAGCTGTGAAATTTATTGATTAAATAAATGACTGTTTAAAAAAAAATGTGTGGATTGTCATTTGCTATTAGAGAAAAACCTGTTTAATAAGGCCCATCATATTTAGGCCTATGTCCATAACACCCTGACTGTAGATAAAGCAGGATTTGTATTATTAGCCTATTTTTATAAAGGCATATTTAGTAATTATTATAGTTTAATATTATTATATTTAATATTGAAATATCATTGAAAGCAGGTTGATCTATAGTTAGGTTGAAATTTCAACATTGTTTCAACATTTGTGTTAGTTGAAATACCATTGAAATTCTGTTGATCTTCAGTTAGAAAATCAACATTTCAATTTTAATTGAGGGTGCAAAAATGATGTTGAATCAACATCAGAGTTCAACGCAGGCCCGTCGCAACAGGACAGGCAAACCAAGCAATTGCCTTGGGCCCCGAGCTGGCCGGGGGCCCCCAGACAACGACTGGTTATGAATTGAATGCAACGACAAACTGTGTGCGCGTCCCTTTAAATGCTGTGATGGTCAATGCAGGAAAGTGCAGCGACACTGTTATCGGAATCCCCCTTAATGGGACCCCCCACAGTTGCTAGCTCGGCGGCTATCTCGGCTGCTAGCTCGGCGGCTAATTCGGCGGATAGCTCGGCTTCCCAGACCATGTAGCCACCTACCCATTTGACATGCTGAACTACATATACAGTGAAAAGTTACTGGATCTTTACAGTAATTTAAGCATTGCCTTGCAGCTACTCCTGACTCTCCCTGTGACTGTGGCCTCAGGTGAGAGGAGCTTTTCAGCTTTGAAGCTGATAAAGACATACATGAGATCTACCATGAGCCAAGAGAGGCTCACAGGATTGGCCGTTATGTCAATTGAGTGTGATGTTCGCCGGTCTTTGGACATGGAGGACATTGTGGTTGCCTTTGCTGAAGCTAAGGCTTGCAAACAGCAGATGTAGATAATTTGCATATTTTTTAAAGGTTAATCTTATATGTGTGTGTGTGTGTGTGTACTTTTATCTATGTTGGATTTTATATTTAATACCGAATTTGCAATTTGATTGCAAATGTTCAAATAAAATAAGTAAACATACTATGTGTGCAGTAGCCTATATGCAACATTTGCAAGCAGTATTTGCACTATTAAGAAATATTTTATTGATATAATGTGTGGTTGAACTTCAACAGTGTGTCTATGCTGTGTTTCCTGTAGGCTTTGGGCGGGCGGGGTGGGATGGTGAGGCGTAGGTTTTTTTGCTGTGGTCCAGGGGTGTTGGCGTCGGCAGGCGGCGGTGGTAGGGGGGCCTCCCTGGTTCAACATTGTTTCAGTGACTTAACGTTGACAAAACAATGTTGATTTAACATTGTTTCAATGACTCTGCTATCTGGGACTAATTCAATGATGATAGTAATATAATTATAATAGTGATGATAATGATAATAATAATATAATGATAATAGCAACATAATTATAATAATAGTGATGATAATAGTAATAATAATAATATAATGATAATAATATTAATATTAATTAATATAATATAATATAATATAACCCTACAAGCACTTCTCTAAATAAAGACTTGAACACATCTAAACGTTTTCTGGGTTCTTTTTGTTCTATTTATGTCTTTATCTATGGAGTTTATTCCCTGTCTTAATTCAAGAGCATATTAAATGGATTTGAGAGCAGTATTTATTGATTTCATGCTCAGATTTTGTGACATTTTCTCTCAAAACTCTGCTCTCGCACTCAAATTTGCTCTGCGCATGCTCACAGTGTGTCCTCGCACTCGGTTACAACGCTGCTCGCACAGATTTCCTGTGCTCAAACTCAAGTTCTTCCTCTCGTGCTCAGAGAACTTGTGCTCGCAGATCTCTGCTCTGCTCTTGGATTTTTTGTGGATCAAAGCTGTCAACCAATAGAAGGCCAGCTAGTATTGACCAATCAGACTGCCCCTATTTGTATACGGGTGCGAATATTTATTCTCCCTGATTAAAAAATCCTAAATCTATAAATATGCCATAAATATATCACACCTGTGTTTATTGCATACTGAACCACCACTCAGTATTAACTAATTTGTTATATCACAAATCTGAAACTGAGATTTAAGGTAAGTACAGAGAAATGTTCACCCTTCAGCAAATTAATGTGTGAAAACAGCCATCTAACTCATACATCATTCTGCACATGAAGTTCAAACATTCATGAAATGGAACAATGTGCAAGGAAAAATGAGTTATGTTGTAATCCTTAAGATTTCAGTCATGGTTAATTTGGCAAATGCAATTTAACAATACAGCAAACACTTATTGGGCAGCTAAAACAGGTATCTATTTGCAGAACAACCAACAAAACTGACTGCATTTTAAGGAAGCCTACTAATAATTTTAGTCACATTTATAATTAAATATCACTTTTGGTGGTAACTATGGTGACTAGGTTTGCAAAATTCCGTCAATTTTCAAACTTGGAAACTTTCCATGGGAATTAACGGGAATTAACAGGAATAAACTGGGAATTTATTAAACTGAAGGTATGTTCCTATTAGGGAACTTAAATATAGTTGTGTAAAATAATATTTTGGCATAATCCTGACTAAAACAACCAGATATCATGCAGTACAGCTGAATATCTGTGCTATCACATGCTCACATAGCACACTGTTTAGTGCAGGGCTACTGAGACAACGCCCCCTACACGCACTGTGCAAAATGAGACCACGCCCCCTACATGCACTGTGCATACTGAGACAACGCCCCTACATGCACTGTGCATACTGAGACCACGCCCCTACATGCACTGTGCATACTGAGGCCACGCCCCCTACATACACTGTGCATAGTGAGACCACGCCCCATACATGCAATGTGCATACTGAGACCACGCCCCCTACATGCACTGCACATATTGAGACCACGCCCATGTATGTACTTTGCATACTGAGGCCACGCCCCATATGCAATATGCATACTGAGACCACGCCCCCTCGACGTTCATGTTTTTGTTCTGTTTGATTGTTCAACTTGATCATGTTCAACTTATAAATAAATCTGTTTTAATTGTATTATTTTGCTTATAACTAAACAAATGTTTTTGCTTATATATGATACCTTTCCACTAAATTACCCTAAATTGAAATAAATTTCCATTCATTTCCATAATTCCCATGGAAAGTTTCCAATTTGGAATATTTCCAAAATTTCCCAGCTTAACTTCCCATGGAAATTTACCGGAAACTTTTCGAAAATGTACTGGAAATTTTCCACCCCTTTGCAAACATTGAGCACAAAGTTGTCAATGAAATGGAGACATGTGTTCAACAGTTAAGCTTGTGAAATTAACACTACTTGCATATTTATAGATTTAGTTCTTTTTCAATCAGGGCGAATAAGTATTTCAGAATTTGTATAAGGTATTCTGACTTTCTTACGGACTATTTTTGTTTGTCTTGAAATATGTCTGGAAGGGACCTTTAACTACTATCTCCTCACATTCAGTCTTCTTCGGGGAGGATAAATGCACTTCCAAAAATGTATTTTCTTCATCAAATAATCCTAGTTTAACAGCAGAAAACATTGTCTTTTCAATTCCATTTCTTTTCAGATACGTGCAACATTTAGCAAAACAGCCTGACCACACTTCATGGTGTTGGAGATGTACCCCTACAACTATCAGATTCAGTGAATATCCTTCTAAGTCTGCGACATTACAATTAAAGTAGTGAGTCTTTATGGGTTTCATACCATTCCACAGTAAGGTCCAACAGGCAGTGAGGAGCCCATCATACAGCTTCAAAAAGTGTTGACAATCTCCATGGTGATCCTCACTGATTTGGGTAAAAGTGACAGTCACCACCCTCTCTGGGTGCCATGGAGACATGTCACAGTGGGTATTTAAATGTGATTTAAATGTGTTTTCACTGTGGGTTCAAATTTAACTTTATGCAGTGTATTTCTTTCTCTTTGCCATAAGAGGGAGTATTCACCAAGGTGAGCGCTTGTAGATGAGCTGCAAGACTTCTGCTCCTCTGACAATAAACACAACATATACAAATGATCAGTGTCTGCTTTTCCTGGAAAAAAACTAGTAATGTGTGTTACCTTTTGACAATTTATTCCTTAGACCTCTTCTGATGTCATTTGGGCAAATAATGCAGTAAATGATCATCACAAGTAAATTTCTCATGTTATATGTGAAAGGGTGAATTGTCCATTTTTTCATGTGAAGATAATGTGAAGAAGAAACTATGGTGCTTTGTGGAGTCACAAATATCACTGGCACAGATGTTTTCAGGACTTTCATTCTGAAGAGGAACTGCCTTTTAGAATTGCTAATACTATCTCTTGAAGAATTGGCCTGTTAAATGTTGTGTAATTATATAATTATATGCTCTACTATTCGTACTTATCTATTGTTCTTTATTCTTTCTTATTGATACTCTTCCATTACTGTCCACTTGCTGCTGTAACACTGCAAATTTCCCCATTGTGGGACTAATAAAGAAATCTCTTATCTTATTTTGACACACAACATCTATGACATGCTCTTATTGTAGTTATGGAGCTGCTGTGATTTTAAATTTATTTTAAAATGAAGTCTGATTTTTTAACTGAAACAATATATTACTGCCAACAGGACTCACGTGCACAATACAGACAGAATCATAGTCATAATCCTGTTTCATAAAGTGGCAGTCAATGATGGATGGATAGATAGATAGATAGATAGATAGATAGATAGATAGATAGATAGACATACATCTATGTCCATCCATCCATCCATCTTCTTCCGCTTATCCGGGGTCGGGTCGCGGGGGCAGCAGCCTAAGCAGGGAAGCCCAGACTTCCCTCTCCCCAGCCACTTCGTCCAACTCTTCCCGGGGGACCCCGAGGCGTTCCCAGGCCAGCAGAGAGACATAGTCTCTCCAGCGTGTCCTGGGTCTTCCCCGGGGTCTCCTACCGGTGGGACGTGCCCTGAACACCTCACCAGGGAGGCGTCCGGGAGGCATCCTAATTAGATGCCCGAACCACCTCATCTGGCTCCTCTCGACGCGGAGGAGCAGCGGGTCTACTCCGAGCTCCCTCCGGATGACTGAGCTTCTCACTCTATCTCTAAGGGAGAGCCCAGCCACCCTACGGAGGAAGCTCATTTCGGCCGCTTGTACCCGCGATCTTGTTCTTTCGGTCACTACCCAAAGCTCATGACCATAGGTGAGGGTAGGAACGAAGATCGACTGGTAAATCAAGAGCTTCGCCTTTCGGCTCAGCTCCCTCTTCACCACGACGGATCTGTGCAGAGTCCGCATTACTGCAGACGCCGCACCGATCCGCCTGTCGATCTCCCGTTCCATCCTTCCCTCACTCGTGAACAAGACCCCGAGGTACTTGAACTCCTCCACTTGAGGCAGAATCTCATCCCCGACCCGAAGAGTGCACTTCACCCTTTTCCGGTTGAGGACCATGGCCTCGGATTTGGAGGTGCTGATTCTCATCCCGGCCGATTCGCACTCGGCTGCGAACCGATCCAGTGAGAGTTGGAGGTCACGGTCTGATGAAGCCAACAGGACCACATCATCTGCAAAAAGCAGTGACCCAATCCTGAGGTCACCAAACCGGACCCCCTCCACACCCTGGCTGCGCCTAGAAATCCCGTCCATAAAAATTATGAACAGGATCGGTGACAAAGGGCAGCCCTGGCGGAGTCCAACCCTCACTGGAAACAAGTCCGACTTACTACCAGCGATGCGGACCAAGCTCTGACACCGGTCGTACAGGGAACGGACGGCCCTTATCAGGGGGTCCGATACCCCGTACTCCCGGAGAACCGCCCACAGGATCCCCCGAGGGACACGGTCGAATGCCTTCTCCAAGTCCACAAAACACATGTGGACTGGTTGGGCAAACTCCCATGCACCCTCAAAGATCCTGCAGAGGGTGTAGAGCTGGTCCACTGTTCCACGGCCCGGACGAAAACCACACTGCTCCTCCTGAATCCGAGGTTCAACTACCCGACGGACCCTCCTCTCCAGCACCCCCGAATAGACCTTACCAGGGAGGCTGAGGAGTGTGATTCCCCTGTAATTGGAAGGGGGACCACCACCCCAGTCTGCCAATCCAGAGGCACTGCCCCCGATGTCCACGCGATGCTGCAGTGTCGTGTCAACCATGACAGCCCCACAACATCCAGGGCCTTGAGGAACTCGGGCCGGATCTCATCCACCCCCGGGGCCCTGCCACCGAGGAGCTTTTTAACCACCTCGGCAACCTCAGCCCCAGAGATAGGAGAGCCCACACCCGAGTCCCCCGGCCCTGCTTCCTTACCGGAAGGCGTGTTGGTGGGATTGAGGAGGTCTTCGAAGTATTCCTTCCACCGATCCACAACGTCCCGAGTCGAGGTCAGCAGCGCACCGTCCCCACCCTACACAGTGTTTACTGCTTCCCCCTCCTGAGACGCCGGATGGTGGTCCAGAATCTCTTCGAAGCCGTCCGGAAGTCTTTTTCCATGGCCTCACCGAACTCCTCCCATGTCCGGGTTTTTGCCTCAGCGACCGCCCTAGCTGCGCTCCGCTTGGTCTGCCGGTACCTGTCTGCTGCCTCCGGAGTTCTACAGGCCAAAAAGGACCTCTAGGACTCCTTCTTCAGCTTGACGGCGTCCCTCACCGCCGGTGTCCACCAGCGGGTTCGGGGATTGCCGCCCCGACAGGCACCGACCACCTTGCGGCCACAGCTCCGGTCAGCCGCCTTAACAATGGAGGCACGGAACATGGCCCACTCGGACTCAATGTCCCCCGCCTCCCCCGGTACATGGTTGAAGCTCTCCCGGAGGTGTGAGTTGAAACTCTCTCTGACAGGAGACTCTGCCAGACGTTCCCAACAGACCCTCACAATGCGTTTGGGCCTGCCAGGTCTGACTGGCATCCTCCCCCACCATCGGAGCCAACTCACCACCAGGTGGTGATCAGTTGACAGCTCCGCCCCTCTCTTCACCCGAGTGTCCAAGACATGCGGCCGCAAGTCCGACGACACGACTACAAAGTCAATCATCAAACTGCGGCCTAGGGTGTCCTGGTGCACATATGGACACCCTTATGCTTGAACATGGTGTTCGTTATAGACAATCCGTAACGAGCACAGAAGTCCAATAACAGAACACCGCTCGGGTTCAGATCGGGGGGGCTCCCAATCACACCCTTCCAGGTCTCACTGTCGCTACCAACATGGGCGTTGAAGTCCCCCAGCAGAACGAGGGAATCCCCAGAGGGAGTGTTTTCCAGCACCCCCTCCAAGGAGTCCAAAAAGGCTGGATACTCTGAGCTGCTGTTCGGACCATAGGCACAAACAACAGTCAGGATCCGTCCCCCCACCCGAAGGCGGAGGGAGGCCACCCTCTCGTCTACCGGGGTAAACTCCAACATACAGGCACCAAGCCGGGGGGCAATAAGTATTGCCACCCCTGCCCGGCGCCTGACACCAGTGGCAACTCCAGAGTGGACGAGAGTCCAACCCCTCTCGAGGAGACTGGTTCCAGAGCCCTTGCTGTGCGTCGAGGTGAGGCCGACTATATCTAGCCGGAACTTCTCAACCCCAATCCCCACCAGAGAAGTGACGTTCCATGTCCCTAGAGCTAGCTTCTGCAGCCGAGGATCGGACCGCCAAGGTCCCCGCCTTTGGCTGTCGCCCAGCTCACTACACACCCGACCCCTTTGGCCCCTCTCACTGGTGGTGGGTCTGTGGGAGAGGGGTCCCATGTCCCTTTTTCGGGCTGTGCCCGGCCGGGCCCCATGGGTGAAGGCCCGGCCACCAAGCGCTCGCCTCCGAGCCCCACCCCCAGGCCTGGCTCCAGGGGGGGGGCCCCGGTGACCCGCGTCCGGAGAAGGGACACGAAAGACCAACTATCTTGCTCGTCATTGGGGTCTTTTGAGCTACCTTTTGTCTGGCCCCTCCCCCGGGACCTGTTTGCCATGGGAGACCCTACCAGGGGCATAAAGCCCCTGACAACTGAGCTCCTGGGGTCATTGGGACACGCAAACCCCTCCACCACGGTAAGGTAGTAGCTCGGGGAGGGGATACATCTATGTGTGTTAAGCAAATAAAGGCTGTTTTCTAAACAGAAACAGTTCTGCATTATGTAGGATTTAGAGTGTGTTAGGATTCTTAGATGTGTGTGTGTGTGTGTGTGTGTGTGTGTGAAGTTCTCCCAGTTCCTTTCAAAGTAAAGATTTGAGAATTAAAGGTTGAATATGTAGAATATTTATTAAAAGCTATATTTTTTTGTAAAAATAATACAGCCACGGGGCGTTTTGAGGGGTACAGAATGAAAGTATTGCTTTTCCATAAAAAAAAAAAAAGTAGTCTGAATTAATCATTTTAAAAAATTTTGACAGGTTCGACAATGACGTTCTGACACGTTCTGTGTACATTGTACCAGCGGCCGGAATTGCGGGTTGCCAGGGTTGTCTGTTGTTCCGGCGCAGCTACTGTAGGCTGGCACTGGGTGAAATGGAGTTGTAAACAAGCAGAGCCGTGTTGGACTCACTAAAACCAGCGTTTTTTGCTCTCAAGTACAACTTTTCATCACAAAACTTCGAAGGTAAGACAGAATATCTGTTAGTCGCTGTAAATAAGTGGTTGTTTACCTTTGTATTCTTTGGCTGCTGGTTCACTGAGTTTTTAGCGCAATAATAGTGGTAGGCTACTGTCGAACTCGCCAGGGTCTTAGCTTTCATATGAGATGCTATTTGTTTGTGTACCATGAAGTATCAAAATGGAAAGCAATAGCAATGGAAATGTGGAGAGTGGGTTGACTTTCTGACGCTATTCGGATTTTGATATTTGATCATTAATATGCTTGGTGTTTGAGTTGTGTTTGTGTGTGTAAAAATGACGTGCTTGTAGCGGAGTTTTTCCTATTTAATTTGATGTGCAGTATGACTGTATTGCTACATAATTAGGGGATCATCCCTATGTTCCCCGGGTGCTATGTTCCCCGCTTTGTACTTGACCGGGGAACATAGGGATGATTCCGTCTACAGTTAACCAGTTAGCTGAGTTATTCGCCGAGTTAGCAGATGAGTTAGCAGCCGAGCTAGCAGCTGAATTAGCAGCCGAGTTAACCGCCGAGCTAGCAACCGAGTTAGCCGCGAACATAGGACCCGGGGAACATAGGTACGCTCCCCAGGTTTAACTGCTACTCCCACTGGCGTTACAATGTAATGTACCTCGGTGGTTTCAAGCAGAGACATTATAATAAGAGAAGTCCTTTACAGCGTCAGTTACAGCGAGGGTATGTTCGCTTCCTGTTTTCAAAATAAAAGCACCAACTCTACGTTATGGTTTTCTTAACAATAAAAGGCAACAGGTGTTTTATTTTGTGAAAATGATCGGAAGTGCGCTACTCGCTACGGCTAACTTGAGTGGCTCCGAATTCGCAGGAACAAAACTTTAAGCAGATGTTATTTGGACAAATTAGCGTGACATTGTGCATCTAAAGGGATACTTTCTCGCCTAAAAAGGTTAGACATGTGGATAAAGTGGTATATTTACAGAGATAGAGCTAAAATAAAATCCGGCACCGGACCTGGCAACCCGACTGCTGGAATTACTTTTTGGTTGTTGCGACTACGATCTCGAGACATTAGATGGCGTTGTTCTGCTCATTCTACATATTCTACCTTTAATAATCATTTAGCCTCATAATTAACCTGAGTGCTATCACTCACATAATGACCTTTGACCTGAGAATATCGTTGACATACTCTTACTGTAGTAATGGAGCTCAGTGTGATTTTGCATTGCTTAAAGAAAATGCTGTGATTTTAATTGATTCTAAAATGATGGAGGTGATAGATAAATTGATAGATAGATGTAAAGGTTCTGTGTGTACTGTTTCAGTAGAAGGATGCTTTTCATTTCTAATTTCTCGTAATCTTTTCATATTAATTGAGTCAAAGATCTTCCAAATCAACCATCACTACAGTACTGTTGCTTCATTGTCCCATATGTGACCTACTATGTAGAAGTGTGGAGGAACACATAGAAAACAAACACAGATCAACATCTTCACCTTGTAAACAAAAAGTGGAAGAATTATGGCACTAAAGTAAAAGCTGTAGAGTTTAAGGATTTGGTTTTACTTCAAAACTTTTAATAATATCCAAGGGTTATTTTAAATGATTTGGTACAGTGTGTCTTTTTGACTTGTTTATTTGAATGTGTTTTGGCTTTGGTATGTGTCTATATATTCTATTTTATATAATAATAAATGAATAAACCAAATAAGAACCTCTGGTCTCCGGCACTGAATGCCTCCAACAGAGTGGTCGGACAGCGACACTCAGTGGCTGATTGGAGAAACTGCAGCTTGTTTCTATACTTCTGAGCTTCACTGTTCAGCTCACTCCTGATTTTTATGTGTGTATGAACTTTTAAACTGTCCGCAGCAAGATGAGCTGTTAATGTGTGTTATTAATATGGTATATTTCAGTTTAATGACTTTCTTTTAACATGTGAAAAGTAGAGTAACACATTAAAAGATGTATTGTTGAGTTTTTATTTGACAGTCTGTGGAGACTGTTGAAATAAAGCAGCTCTGTACACGAACTGCTCAACAGTGAACAGACACAGTGGAGCAGACCCGGCCCTAACCAATGTGGCGCCCTAGGCAAGATTTTAGGTGGCGCCCCCCTTGCATCGAAGTAAATTCCACTGCTGGTGTACATACTCACAAGAAACTGAATAGCTTTATCTTGGACATTCTTTTATTTAAAGAAAGCAATTGCCCAATCAAAATACTTAGAACAAATTAGAAAGAAATACAAAAAAATATGATATGAATATATGAAATATAATATAAATAGCTTACATAAAGTATAAGATTTAAATACCCACAAAATAAAAAGTGTAAACAAGTGACATGCTGCTGCATCACTTCTGGGTGGTGCTGCTGAGGTGGAGGCAACAGGAGGAGCGCTTGATGCTGTAGGTGGCCCAAGATTTGCAGGAGTGGGACTGAGAAACCTCAACAGCGCATCTGAAGAGAGAAGAGGAGTATGTGACACCAGTCTAATAATAAATATGATATGATACATAATATGATTTCAAGAATAAAATGAAATGAAATAATATAAATGAAAAATCTAAGAGATACATGCATGATGTCCACTATACTGTACATGTATAATATACAATGTACTTTTTCTGATATGCAAACTATATAAGATTCAATGTTATTGTCATTACAACAAAATGCTGATTAGCAGAATGCAAAGAAGTAGTAAACTGCAGTATAATATAGAATGTGGGAATGCTAAGTTATGCTATAACATGAATTATGTGCACTTTAACACTGATGTAAAGTTTATCACTATAAACACACTTTAGACAATATGAACTGTAACACAACATACAGCTAGGCTTACAACTATATTAAAAGGGTGGAAAAGGAATAGCATGTTGATTGACTATTACAAGCTAAGAAAACCTTAGTTAACCAGATGTTAATAAAAATGCTGAATAGATCTAATATTTACACATTTCCCTGAGGAAACCCTGCGAGCACAACGTTTGATTTCCGGTTAAAAACAGGTTGATATGAGGACTGAATGTCTTTTCAACCGTCTGAAAACGGTTACAACATCAACGTGTCACAAAACACACATTTGTTTGATGTCGGTTGATAATTACCTCAGTTGTAGCTCTATTGATTATTTTGACATTTTTTCTATAAATGAGAGGAGGTGAAATGACGTCTAAACAAAACGTAATTTCAAAGCATTTAATGTTGAATAAAATATCATAAATATGAAACTATATGTTATGTCTGCACACTAAATAAGCTGGGAATTTTCTATACAGCAATTCCCGGTGAAATATGTTTTCTATGTGAAAGTTGAATAAATGTCTCCATATAGCCGGTAAAAAACGTTCACTTTTCAACCAATTTTCAACGTCTTTTCACCGGTTACCATAGATACACGTCTTTTAGACGTCTTTTCAACCAAAATGTGCTTGCTGGGAAGTAAGGTGGGAGTAGTTACATTACTATTTTCCAACTTAGGCTCTTCCATAACATTAACTGGCGTTAAAACTAACAGTTTAACAACAAATCATGTTATGCTAATGGTTAACGACGTTATCGTCGTTCTGCAACACACAAATAATGTCATGACATCATCTTGATTGTAACATTACCTCTGTCTTTGTCTCGTTTTCCTCCTCTTCTTTTCTTTTTTTCCTCCCCTGGGCACCAGACAGTTTGGGACGTTATGACATATTGTTGTCGAGCTTGCCTTGGGGTCACGTTAAAAAACGACCATCCTCCCCCAGGTAGCAGGTATTAGTGGGGGGGGGGCGTCTTAGGAAAGTAACGTGTCATCATTATTATTATTAGTATTCCTATTTAACAGGCTTTGCTATGCAGTTAAATTAATGTGGGCTTATTATCTTCATATTAAGACATGATACCAAGTAGTTTTAAGAATAGTGGAAGTTACATTTTTTTTTTCTTCCCCCATTTGTGGCGCCCCCTGGATGGACGGCGCCCTTAGCATTTGCCTATACTGCCTATGCCACGGGCCGGCCCTGCAGTGGAGGAAATGGTAAGTTTAGGTGAAATTTTGTATTTGAAAAGTGACACTTGAAGTGCCACTGAGCTTCACTGTTTCCCCAGTTTGTAATTTGTAACCTCATAAGTTTTTGTAAATAAGTGAAAAAAAAGTCAGAAAATGAAGAACCCTTCACGAATTTGCATGTCATCCTTGCACCTCCGTCGTGTACGTCTTCTCTGTCCCAATTCCTCACACTTTTGACCAATATCTATCTGCTGTCCGTGATCATGTCGAGCTCAGCCAATCAAGTTGCTGTATGTGCAAATCTGAAACTGAGATTTAGAGTACAGACAAACATTCATGTTATGTTGTAATCCTTAAGATTTCAGTCCTGGTTAATTTGGCAAGTGCAATTTAATAATACAGCAAACACATATCAGGCAGCTAAAACAGGCAACTGGGTATCTGTTTGTAGAACAACCAACAAAACTGACTGCTCTTTAAACCACCCCTGTACCTTTCCCTGAGATAACACGACTCATAAAGGAAAACACCTGTCTGCAGCTCTGTCACAGCATCAGGTGGGGGAGCGTAAGGATGCAACATGTGCAGCCAGGTTTTCCATTCGGTGTACAGAGAATGCACCCCACCCCCTTTTGACTCTTCAGGCTGTACCAACCCCCACTTATCTATCTATCTATCTATCTATCTATCTATCTATCTACAGTAGTAGCCACTTCAAAGTTCCCCTCCAAGCTGAATGCCAGCTGAATGGCAGCTGACTCCTAGCCAAGTTCCAGCTGAGTTCCAGCAGCTGGAGGGACCCCCTCCTTCTCCTGGGCGTGTCTATCTTTTCCTGTAAACCCACCTATTCATTGTAATACAAGGTTTGACCAGGAGATA
>NC_070598.1:26841235-26851235 GCF_027409825.1 Scomber japonicus
CACATACAGACACACACAAAAAAATGTGTGTCTTTTAAACTATGTATCTATCTATCTATCTATCTACCTATCTATCTATCTATCTATCTATCTATCTATCTATCTATCTATCTATCTATCTATCTATCTATCTATCTATCTATCTATCTATCTATCTATCTTAATTTTATAAGACTAAATTATAATTAATTCTCAAATCATTACTTTGAATGGCACCTGGCAGACCTTCGCACACACACACACAGACACACACAAAAAAATGTGTGTCTTTCAAACTATATATCTATCCATCTATCTATCTATCTATCTATCTATTTATCTATCTATCTATCTATCTATCTATCTATCTATCTATCTATCTATCTATCTATCATCTATCATCTATGTATCTATGTATCTATGTATCTATCTATCTATCTATTTATCTATCTTAATTCAATAAGACTAAATGATTATTAATTCTCAAATCTTTACTTTGAATGGCACCTGGCAGACCTTCACACACATACAGACACACACAAAAAAATGTGTGTCTTTTAAACTATCTATCTATCTGTCTATCTATCTATCTATCTATCTATCTATCTATCTATCTATCTATCTATCTATCTATCTATCTATCATCTATGTATCTATGTATCTATGTATCTATCTATCTATCTATTTGTCTATCTATCTATCTATCTATCTATCTATCTATCTATCTACCTATCTATCTATCTATCTATCTATCTATCTATCTATCTATCTATCTATCTATCTATCTATCTATCTATCTATCTATCTATCTATCTATCTATCTTAATTTTATAAGACTAAATTATAATTAATTCTCAAATCATTACTTTGAATGGCACCTGGCAGACCTTCGCACACACACACACAGACACACACAAAAAAATGTGTGTCTTTCAAACTATATATCTATCCATCTATCTATCTATCTATCTATCTATCTATTTATCTATCTATCTATCTATCTATCTATCTATCTATCTATCTATCTATCTATCTATCTATCTATCTATCTATCTATCTATCTATCTATCTATCTATCATCTATCATCTATCATCTATGTATCTATCTATCTATCTATCTATCTATCTATCTATCTATCTATCTTAATTCAATAAGACTAAATGATTATTAATTCTCAAATCTTTACTTTGAATGGCACCTGGCAGACCTTCACACACATACAGACACACACAAAAAAATGTGTGTCTTTTAAACTATCTATCTATCTATCTATCTATCTATCTATCTATCTATCTATCTATCTATCTATCTATCTATCTATCTATCTATCTATCTGTCTATCTATCTATCTATCATATATGTATATGTGTATGTGTATCTATGTATCTATCTATCTATTTATCAATCTATCTATGTATCTATCTATCTATCTATCTATCTATCTATCTATCTATCTATCTATCTATCTATCTATCTATCTATCTATCTATCTGTCTATCTATCTATCTATCTGTCTATCTATCTATATATCATATATGTATCTGTGTATCTGTGTATCTATCTATCTAGCTATCTGTATATGTTTCTATGTATCTATGTATCTATCTATCTATCTATATATCTATCTATCTATTATCTATCTATCTATCTATCTATCTTCATTTTATAAGACTAAATTATAATTAATTCTCAAATCATTACTTTGAATGGCACCTGGCAGACCTTCGCACACACACACACAGACACACACAAAAAAAATGTGTGTCTTTCAAACTATCTATCTATCTATCTATCTATCTATCTATCTATCTATCTATCTATCTATCTATCTATCTATCTATCTATCTTAATTCAATAAGACTAAATGATTATTAATTCTCAAATCTTTACTTGGAATGGCACCTGGCAGACCTTCACACACATACAGACACACACAAAAAAATGTGTGTCTTTTAAACTATCTATCTATCTATCTATCTATCTATCTATCTACCTATCTATCTATCTATCTATCTATCTATCTATCTATCTATCTATCTATCTATCTATCTATCTATCTATCTTAATTTTATAAGACTAAATTATAATTAATTCTCAAATCATTACTTTGAATGGCACCTGGCAGACCTTCGCACACACACACACAGACACACACAAAAAAATGTGTGTCTTTCAAACTATATATCTATCCATCTATCTATCTATCTATCTATCTATTTATCTATCTATCTATCTATCTATCTATCTATCTATCTATCTATCTATCTATCTATCATCTATCATCTATGTATCTATGTATCTATGTATCTATCTATCTATCTATTTATCTATCTTAATTCAATAAGACTAAATGATTATTAATTCTCAAATCTTTACTTTGAATGGCACCTGGCAGACCTTCACACACATACAGACACACACAAAAAAATGTGTGTCTTTTAAACTATCTATCTATCTGTCTATCTATCTATCTATCTATCTATCTATCTATCTATCTATCTATCTATCTATCTATCTATATTAATTTTATAAGACTAAATTATAATTAATTCTCAAATCATTACTTTGAATGGCACCTGGCAGACCTTCGCACACACACACACACAGACACACAAAAAAATGTGTGTCTTTCAAACTATATATCTATCCATCTATCTATCTATCTATCTATCTATCTATCTATCTATCTATCTATCTATCTATCTATCTATCTATCTATCTTAATTCAATAAGGCTAAATGATTATTCATTCTCAAATCTTTACTTTGAATGGCACCTGGCAGACCTTCACACACATACAGACACACACAAAAAAATGTGTGTCTTTTAAACTATCTATCTATCTATCTATCTATCTATCTATCTATCTATCTATCTATCTATCTATCTATCTGTCTATCTATCTGTCTATCTATCTATCTATCATATATGTACATGTGTATCTGTGTATCTATATATCTAACTATCTGTCTATGTTTCTATGTATGTATGTATGTATGTATCTATCTATCTATCTATCTATCTATCTATCTATCTATCTATCTATCTGTCTATCAATCTATCTATCTATCTTAATTCTATAAGACTAAATTATAATTAATTCTCAAATCATTATTTGAATGGCAACTGGCAGACCTTCGCACACACACACACAGACACACACAAAAAATGTGTGTCTTTCAAACTATATATCTATCTATCTCTCTATCTATCTATCTATCTATCTATCTATCTATCTATCTATCTATCATCTATCATCTATGTATCCATCTATCTATCATCTATCTATCTATCTATCTATCTATCTATCTATCTATCTATCCATCTATGTATCTATCTATCTATCTATCATCTATGTATCTATGTATCTATGTATCTATCTATCTGTCTATCTACCTATCTATCTATCATCTATGTATCTATGTATCTATGTATCTATCTATCTATCTATCTATCTATCTATCTATGTATCTATGTATCTATCAATCAATCTATCTAACTATCTATCTATCTATCTAAACCTTTCTTAGTTTGATTAGACTAAATGATTATTAATTCTCAAATCAATGATTAGTTGCATGAACTTGCTGAGAACAGACGAATAAAGCAATAAAAAGTTAGTTGTAATACATTCTCTTCGCAGAACCCATGTGATGAATTCTGATATATCTGAGTGTTTTAGTGTGTGGTCCAAAGATCATAAATGATTCAGTGATTAGTTGCATGATCTTGCTGAGAATAGACGAATAAAGCCATAAAAAGTTATGTAATCCATTTTCTTAGCAGAAGCCATGTAGAGGTTGATTTCTAAACACAATTAGTTCAATGTGATGAATTCTGAACTGTCTGAATGTTTTAGTGTATGTCCAAAGAGAAGAAGAGAGTTAGTTTATTAGTTGCATGAACTTGCTGAGAACAGACGAATAAAGCCATAAAAAGTTAGTTGTAATACATTCTCTTAGCAGAACCCATAGAAAGGTTGATTTCTAAACACAATTAGTTCAATGTGATGAATTCTGAAATATCTGAGTGTTTTAGTGTATGTCCAAAGAGAATAAATGATTCAGTGATTAGTTGCATGATCTTGCTGAGAATAGTCGAATAAAGCCATAAAAAGTTATGTAATCCATTTTCTTACCAGAATCCATAGAAAGGTTGATTTCTAAACACAATTAGTTCAATGTGATGAATTCTGGTATATCGAGTGTTTTAGTATGTGGTCCAAAGAGAATAAGTGATTCAGCGATAAATTGCATGCACTTGCTGAGAACAGACGAATAAAGCCATAAAAAGTTAGTTGTAATACAATTCTCTTAGCAGAACCCATAGAAAGGTTGGTTTCTAAACACAATTAGTTCAATGTGATGAATTCTGAAATATCTGAGTGTTTTAGTGTATGTTCAAAGAGAATAAATGATAGTTGCATGAACTTGCTGAGAACAGACGAATAAAGCCATAAAAAGTTAGTTGTAATACATTCTCTTAGCAGAACCCATAGAAAGGTTGATTTCTAAACACAATTAGTTCAATTTGATGAATTCTGAATGTCTGAGTGTTTTAGTGTATGTCCAAAGAGAAGAAGAGAGTTAGTGATTAGTTGCATGAACTTGCTGAGAACAGACGAATAAAGCCATAAAAAGTTATTTGTAATCCATGCTCTTAGCAGAAGCCATGTAGAGGTTGATTTCAAAACACAATTAGTTCAATGTGATGAATTCTGAACTGTGTGAGTGTTTTAGCGTATGTCCAAAGAGAAGAAGAGAGTTAGTGATTAGTTGCATGAACTTGCTGAGAACAGACGAATAAAGCCATAAAAAGTTAGTTGTAATACATTCTCTTTGCAGAACACATAGAAAGGTTGATTTCTAAACACAATTAGTTCAATGTGGTGACTTCTGAAATATCTGAGTGTTTTAGTGTATATCCAAAGAGAAGAAGTGAGTTCGTGATTAGTTGCATGAACTTGCTGAGAACAGACGAATAAAGCCATAAAAAGTTAGTTGTAGTACAGTCTCGTAGCAGAACCCATAGAAAGGTTGATTTCTAAACACAATTAGTTCAATTTGATGAATTCTGAAATATCTGAGTGTATGTCCAAAGAGAATAAATGATTCAGTGATTAGTTGCATGATCTTGCTGAGAATAGACGAATAAAGCCATAAAAAGTTATGTAAATCCATTTTCTTAGCAGAACCCATAGAAAGGTTGATTTCTAAACACAATTAGTTCAATGTGATGAATTCTGGACTGTCTGAGTGTTTTAGTGTATATCCAAAGAGAAGAAGTGAGTTAGTGATTAGTTGCATGAACTTGCTGAGAACAGACGAATAAAGCCATAAAAAGTTAGTTGTAATACAGTCTCTTAGCAGAACCCATAGAAAGGTTGATTTCTAAACACAATTAGTTCAATTTGATGAATTCTGAACTGTCTGAGTGTTTTAGTGTATGTCCAAAGAGAAGAAGAGAGTTAGTGATTAGTTGCATGAACTTGCTGAGAACAGACGAATAAAGCCATAAAAAGTTATTTGTAATCCATGCTCTTAGCAGAAGCCATGTAGAGGTTGATTTCAAAACACAATTAGTTCAATGTGATGAATTCTGAACTGTCTGAGTGTTTTAGCGTATGTCCAAAGAGAAGAAGAGAGTTAGTGATTAGTTGCATGAACTTGCTGAGAACAGACGAATAAAGCCATAAAAAGTTAGTTGTAATACATTCTCTTAGCAGAACACATAGAAAGGTTGATTTCTAAACACAATTAGTTCAATGTGATGAATTCTGATATACCTGAGTGTTTTAGTGTATGTCCAAAGACAATAAGTGAGTCAGTGATTAGTTGCATGAACTTGCTATGAATAGACGAATAACCATAAAAAGTTAGTTTATGCTTTATTCGTCTGTTCTCAGCAAGTTCATGCAACTAATCACTAACTCACTTCTTCTCTTTGGATATATACACTAAAAGACTCAGACAGTCCAGAATTCATCACATTGAACTAATTGTGCTTAGAAATCAACCTCTACATGGCTTCTGCTAAGAGCATGGATTACAACTAACTTTTTATGGCTTTATTCGTCTGTTCTCAGCAAGTTCATGCAACTAATCACTAACTCACTTCTTCTCTTTGGATATACACTAAAAGACTCAGACAGTCCAGAATTCATCACATTGAACTAATTGTGCTTAGAAATCAACCTCTACATGGCTTCTGCTAAGAGCATGGATTACAACTAACTTTTTATGGCTTTATTCGTCTGTTCTCAGCAAGTTCATGCAACTAATCACTGACTCACTTATTGTCTTTGGACAACACTAAAACACTCATATATATATCAGAATTCATCACATTGAACTAATTGTGTTTAGAAATCAACCTTCTATGGGTTCTGCTAAGAAAATGGATTACATAACTTTTTATGGCTTTATTCGTCTATTCTCAGCAAGATCATGCAACTAATCACTGACTCACTTATTGTCTTTGGACATACACTAAAACACTCATATATATCAGAATTCATCACATTGAACTAATTGTGTTTAGAAATCAACCTCTACATGTCTTCTGCTAAGAGAATGTATTACAACTAACTTTTTATGGCTTTATTCGTCTGTTCTCAGCAAGTTCATGCAACTAATCACTAACTCTCTTCTTCTCTTTGGATATACACTAAAACACTCAGATATTTCAGAAGTCATCACATTGAACTAATTGTGTTTAGAAATCAACCTTTCTATGTGTTCTGCTAAGAGAATGTATTACAACTAACTTTTTATGGTTTTATTCGTCTGTTCTCAGCAAGTTCATGCAACTAATCACTAACTCTCTTCTTCTCCTTGGACATACACTAAAACACTCAGACAGTTCAGAATTCATCAAATTGAACTAATTGTGTTTAGAAATCAACCTTTCTATGTGTTCTGCTAAGAGAATGTATTACAACTAACTTTTTATGGCTTTATTCGTCTGTTCTCAGCAAGTTCATGCAACTAATAAACTAACTCTCTTTATCTCTTTGAATATACACTAAAACACTCAGACAGTTCAGAATTCATCACATTGAACTAATTGTGTTTAGAAATCAACCTTTCCATGGGTTCTGCTCCGAGACTGTATTACAACTAACTTTTTATGGCTTTATTCGTCTGTTCTCAGCAAGTTCATGCAACTAATCACTGAATCATTTATTCTCTTTGGACATACACTAAAACACTCATATATATCAGAATTCATCACATTGAACTAATTGTGTTTAGAAATCAACCTTTCTATGGGTTCTGCTAAGAAAATGGATTACAAATAACTTTTTATGGCTTTATTCGTCTGTTCTCAGCAAGTTCATGCAACTAATTACTAACTCTCTTCTTCTCTTTCAGAATTCATCACATTGAACTAATTGTGTTTTGAAATCAACCTCTACATGGCTTCTGCTAAGAGCCTGGATTACAAATGACTTTTTATGGCTTTATTCGTCTATTCTCAGCAAGTTCATGCAACTAATCACTGAATCATTTATTCTCTTTGGACATACACTAAAACACTCAGATATTTCAGAATTCATCAAAATTGAACTAATTGTGTTTAGAAATCAACCTTTCTATGGGTTCTGCTAAGAGAATGTATTACAACTAACTTTTTATGGCTTTATTCGTCTGTTCTCAGCAAGTTCATGCAACTAATCACTAACTCTCTTTATCTCTTTGGATATACACTAAAACACTCAGACAGTCCAGAATTCATCACATTGAACTATTTGTGTTTAGAAATCAACCTTTCTATGTGTTCTGCTAAGAGAATGTATTACAACTAACTTTTTATGGCTTTATTCGTCTGTTCTCAGCAAGTTCATGCAACTAATCACTAACTCTCTTCTTCTCTTTGGACATACGCTAAAACACTCAGACAGTTCAGAATTCATCACATTGAACTAATTGTGTTTTGAAATCAACCTCTACATGGCTTCTGCTAAGAGCATGGATTACAAATAACTTTTTATGGCTTTATTCGTCTGTTCTCAGCAAGTTCATGCAACTAATCACTAACTCTCTTCTTCTCTTTGGACATACACTAAAACACTCAGACAGTTCAGAATTCATCAAATTGAACTAATTGTGTTTAGAAATCAACCTTTCTATGGGTTCTGCTAAGAGAATGTATTAAAACTAACTTTTTATGGCTTTATTCGTCTGTTCTCAGCAAGTTCATGCAACTAATAAACTAACTCTCTTTATCTCTTTGAATATACACTAAAACACTCAGACAGTTCAGAATTCATCACATTGAACTAATTGTGTTTAGAAATCAACCTCTACATGGCTTCTGCTAAGAGCCTGGATTACAAATAACTTTTTATGGCTTTATTCGTCTATTCTCAGCAAGTTCATGCAACTAATCACTGAATCATTTATTCTCTTTGGACATACACTAAAACACTCAGATATTTCAGAATTCATCAAATTGAACTAATTGTGTTTAGAAATCAACCTTTCTATGGGTTCTGCTAAGAGAATGTATTACAACTAACTTTTTATGGCTTTATTCGTCTGTTCTCAGCAAGTTCATGCAACTAATCACTAACTCTCTTTATCTCTTTGGATATACACTAAAACACTCAGATATTTCAGAAGTCATCACATTGAACTAATTGTGTTTAGAAATCAACCTTTCTATGTGTTCTGCTAAGAGAATGTATTACAACTAACTTTTTATGGCTTTATTCGTCTGTTCTCAGCAAGTTCATGCAACTAATCACTAACTCTCTTCTTCTCTTTGGACATACGCTAAAACACTCAGACAGTTCAGAATTCATCACATTGAACTAATTGTGTTTAGAAATCAACCTCTACATGGCTTCTGCTAAGAGCCTGGATTACAAATAACTTTTTATGGCTTTATTCGTCTATTCTCAGCAAGTTCATGCAACTAATCACTGAATCATTTATTCTCTTTGGACATACACTAAAACACTCAGATATTTCAGAATTCATCAAATTGAACTAATTGTGTTTAGAAATCAACCTTTCTATGTGTTCTGCTAAGAGAATGTATTACAACTAACTTTTTATGGCTTTATTCGTCTGTTCTCAGCAAGTTCATGCAACTAATCACTAACTCTCTTCTTCTCTTTGGACATACGCTAAAACACTCAGACAGTTCAGAATTCATCACATTGAACTAATTGTGTTTTGAAATCAACCTCTACATGGCTTCTGCTTAGAGCATGGATTACAAATAACTTTTTATGGCTTTATTCGTCTGTTCTCAGCAAGTTCATGCAACTAATCACTAACTCTCTTCTTCTCTTTGGACATACACTAAAACACTCAGACAGTTCAGAATTCATCAAATTGAACTAATTGTGTTTAGAAATCAACCTTTCTATGGGTTCTGCTAAGAGAATGTATTAAAACTAACTTTTTATGGCTTTATTCGTCTGTTCTCAGCAAGTTCATGCAACTAATAAACTAACTCTCTTTATCTCTTTGAATATACACTAAAACACTCAGACAGTTCAGAATTCATCACATTGAACTAATTGTGTTTAGAAATCAACCTCTACATGGCTTCTGCTAAGAGCCTGGATTACAAATAACTTTTTATGGCTTTATTCGTCTATTCTCAGCAAGTTCATGCAACTAATCACTGAATCATTTATTCTCTTTGGACATACACTAAAACACTCAGATATTTCAGAATTCATCAAATTGAACTAATTGTGTTTAGAAATCAACCTTTCTATGGGTTCTGCTAAGAGAATGTATTACAACTAACTTTTTATGGCTTTATTCGTCTGTTCTCAGCAAGTTCATGCAACTAATCACTAACTCTCTTTATCTCTTTGGATATACACTAAAACACTCAGATATTTCAGAAGTCATCACATTGAACTAATTGTGTTTAGAAATCAACCTTTCTATGTGTTCTGCTAAGAGAATGTATTACAACTAACTTTTTATGGCTTTATTCGTCTGTTCTCAGCAAGTTCATGCAACTAATCACTAACTCTCTTCTTCTCTTTGGACA
>NC_070598.1:26891235-26893735 GCF_027409825.1 Scomber japonicus
TGAGTCAAAGGTCTTCCAAATCAACCATCACTACAGGACTGTGACAGATAGATAGATAGATAGATAGATAGATGAGATAGATAGATAGATACACAGATACACAGATAGATAGATAGATAAACATTTAAGTTTGTGTGTGTCTGTGTGTGTGTGTGTGTGTGTGAAGGTCTGCAAGGTGCCTTTCAAAGTAAGATTTGAGAATTAATAATAATTTAGTCTAATGAAATTAATATAGATATATAGATGAGATAGATGAGATAGATTAGATAAATAGATAGATAGATAGATAGATAGATAGATAGGTAGATAGATAGATAGATAGATAGATAGATAGATAGATAGATAGATAGATAGATAGATAGATAGATAGATAGATAGATAGATAGATAGATAGATAAATAGATAGATCGATAGATAGATAGATAAATAGATAGATAGATAGATAGATAGATAGATAGATAGATACACATTTAAGTTTGTGTGTGTCTCTGTGTGTGTGATGGTCTGCCAGGTGCCTTTCAAAGTACAGATTTAAGAATTAGTAATCATTTAGTGTTATAAAATTAACCTGGGTGCCATCACTCACCCTTTGACCTGAGAACATAATAATATACATATGTTAGGTTTTCAGTAGACGGATGCTTTTCATTTCTAATTTCTAGTCATTTCTTCATATTAATTGAGCCAAAGGTCTTCCAAATCAACCATCACTACAGTACTGTGATAGATAGATAGATAGATAGGTAGATAGATAGATAGATAGATAGATAGAGAGATAGAGAGATAGGTAGATAGATAGATAGATAGATAGAGAGATAGAGAGATAGGTAGATAGGTAGATAGAGAGATAGATAGAGAGATAGATAGATAGATAGATAGATGGGGGTTGTTACAGCCTGGAGAGTCAAAAGGGGGTGGGGTTCATTCCCTGTACACCGAATGGAAAACCTGGCTGCACATGTTGCATCCGTACGCTCCCCCACCTGATGCTGTGACAGTGCTGCAGACAGGTGGTTTCCTTTATGGGTCGTGTTATCTCAGGGAAAGGTACAGGGGTGGTTTCCTTAAAATGCAGTCAGTTTTATTGGTTGTTCTGCAAACAGATACCCAGTTACCTGTTTTAGCTGCCTGATAAGTGTTTGCTGTATCATTAAATTGCACTTGCCAAATTAACCAGGACTGAAATCTTAAGGATTACAACATAACATAAAAGTTTGTCTGTACTCTAAATCTCAGTTTCAGATTTGCAGATACAGCAACTTGATTGGCTGAGCTCGACATGATCACGGACAGCAGATAGCTTCGTCAAAAGTGTGAGGAATTGGGACAGAGAGGACGTACACGATGGTGCAAGGATGACACGCAAATTCGTGAAGCCTCATTTTTTCTCACTTATTTACAAAAAGTTATGAGGTTACAAATTACAAACCGGGAAACAGTGAAGCTCAGTGGCGGTAGCGTTGCTTTACAGAGCATATAGAGTGTCTCACTTAATACAAGCAAATATCTTTCATAAACTAATAAAAACAGCAACAAAAAAACTACAATAAAATTTCCTAAAAACATGTTTCCTGTCTTTATTGTTTCTGTGGATCAAAAAACTTTCTGTTTGTGTCTGTATGTGTCAGTAGCAGTACAGCAGCCAGTTGCCAGAGACATTTTAAGCATTACACAGTCACTTTTCAAATAAAAAATTTCACCTAAACTTACCATTTCCTCCACTGTGTCTGTTCACTGTTGAGCAGTTTGTGTACAGAGCTGCTTTATTTCAACAGTCTCCACAGACTGTCAAATAAAAACTCAACAATACATCTTTTAATGCGTTACTCTACTTCTCACATGTTAAAATACAGTCATTAAACTGAAATATACAACATTAATAACATACATTAACAGCTCATCTTGCTGCGGACAGTTTAAAAGTTCATAAAAATCAGGAGTGAGCTGAAAACAGTGAAGCTCAGAAGTATAGAAACAAGCTGCAGTTGCTCCAAACAGCCACTGAGTGTCGCTGTCCGGCCATACTGTAGGAGGCATTCAGGGACGCTGCTGAAGTGCCGAAGACCAGAGGTTCTTATTTCGTTTATTCATTTATTAATATATAAAGTAAAATATATAGACAAGGACACATACCAAAATAGAAATAACAGCAAAATAACCAACAAAATATTAATCATTCAATGATCAAATCAAAGCCAAAACACATTTAAATAAACAAGTCAAAAAGATACACTGTACCGAATCATTTAAAACAACCCTTGGATATTAATAAGAGTTTTGAAGTAAAACCAGATCCTTAAACTTTACTGTTTTTATTTTTGTGCCATAATTCTTATGGCTCCACTTTTTTTGTTTACAGGGTGAAGATGTTGGATCTGTGTTTGTTTTCTATGTGTTCCTCCACACTTCTACATAGTAGGTCACATATGGGACAATAAAGCAACAGTACTGTAGTGATGGTTGATTTGGAAGATTTTTGACTCAATTAATATGAAAAGAT